>NW_017729029.1:78016923-78035644 GCF_001723915.1 Gavialis gangeticus | reverse complement strand
GAAAGGGACTTGAGGGTCATGATTAACCACAAGATGACCATGAGCCTTTAATGTGATGCTGCAGCTAGTAAAGTGAGCAAAATGCTGGCTTGCATCCATAGATGCTTTTCAAGCAAATCCCAGGACATCATTCTCCCATTGTACTCAGCCTTGGTGAGGCTGCAGCTGGAGTACTACGTCCAGTTTTAGGCTCCACAATTCAAAAAGGATGTGGAGAAGCATGAGAGAGCCCAGAGGAGAGCCACGCACATGATCAGAGGTCAGGAAAACAGACATTATGATGACAGGCTGAGAGATATGGGACTCTTCAGCCTGGTAAAGCACAGGCTCAGGGGTGATCTGATGGCCACCTATACATTTATAAAGGGTGTCCACCAGGATCTGGGGCAACGTTTGTTCACCAGAGCACCCCAAGGAATGACAAGGTCTAACGGTTATAAACTCCTGCAAGATCGTTTCAGGCTGGACATAAGGAAGAATTTCTCTACTGTCCAAGCCCCCAAGGTCTGGAACAGCCTGCCATCAGAGCTGGTTCAAGCACCTACTTTTGAACGCCTTTAAGAGAAAATTGGATGTTTATCTTGCTGGGATCCTATGACCCCAACTGACTTCCTGCCCTTCAGGCAGGGGGCTGGACTCGATGATCTTCTGAGGTCCCTTCCAGCCCTAACGACTATGAAATATCTATGAAATGTATTTCTTAACCTTGGGTAAGTGAATCAGCTCCTTAATTCTGCAAATGGCCATATGAGCAGAACTCCTGTTATTCTGAGCAAGGAGCACCTGCAATTTCAGCTGTTACTCTCCAAACTGTATACTCAACAACAACCAAACTACATCCAAGTGGAGAAATGAAGAGAGACAGAGAACCTTAGCAAGAAAAGGGAGCTTAGCAGAGATCCTTTGCTATTCATTTCAGTTCACTTCTGTGCACCAGGCATAGTTTCTATTAAAATATAGCTGTGGCGAAACATTAAATTTTCTGGAAAAGTATTGGAATAAGAATACTGCACATTTTAAAGGGCTCCTTATAGGCTAAAAGCAACCTTATAGCATTTGCAGTCTGTCAGGAAAAAAACAGCTAGGAAAGAACGTCAGGAGAAGCTTGCAGGAAGTCAAACTGGTCACTAAAACTTTGAAACTCTATTCATCCAAAGCACTACGACTACATCTTCCCTGTGTTCCTGACAGGTCCTGGGAGGGATGCTATGAGCAGGACCTGCCTACCCAAACCCAGAACCAGCTCTGGGTACTTCCTCAGTTAGTGAAGACAGAAGTGCAGCTTCCCGCTGTAACTGAGAACACTTTGCAGGAAGTGTTCTGAGTTACAATGATCCCCTGGAACAAACAGGGGTTCATTGTTGGTTCCAGGAGGAGGAGTATCTAGATGCTGGCTGGGAACCCACAGCCAATTTCCCCCAGCAACAGCTCTTCCTCTTTCCCAGCCAGTCCCTGTTTCAGACTGGAAGTGGGGAAAGGGAGCTTGTTCTAGGGGTTCCCCAGCCAGCACTGGAGGGTGGAGTGGGTGAATTGGAGCCCCCCATTGCAGAAGAGGGGGTCCAATACACACACCCCATCCTCCAGTGGGGGGCTGAAAAGACCCCAGACTGAATTCCCTCCCCTCCCTTTTCCACCTCCCATTCTGAAAACAGCTCAAGGCTGGGAGTCAGCACTGATAGAAGTTACAGAAGATATTCTGTTTTGAAATGTCTTCACATGACTCTTCATGTAATGAGGGTTCAGATTTTCAGCTGATTGGCCACTTTTAAAGTGGTCTACAGCTGTGCACTCGTGTTTGGTCTGGGCTATAGACCACTTTCTGTGGCCAGCTCAGGTGAAAATTGTCATTTTTGTCTGCACCCAGTGGCTGCTCTCAAGCACACTGGTCTTGACAGCAGCTGTTGGGGGCATCCCCCCCAACAGCTGCTATCAAGACCAGTGTGCTTGAGAGCAGCCACTGGTTTGAGACAAAAGTTTCTGGGTTTGGCACCTGTGACCAGGAATAGGTAGGCAAGTTGTGCTTGGGAGCACCCCTCCCATGAGATACAGTGTAGATATCCCACAAGACACAACACAAAAACTGCAGGAAGCAAGTACTCAATAGATATCTTGTGGGACTACTCTGGGGACAATAAAAGACAGACTGAGGAAGAATGAAGAAAGACGGATATTATGCATAGTATCAGGGTAAAAATTAAACAGTAGATCAACTTTTTGAATCTGCGATAGATATTTCTCACACACAATGTTCAGACATATGGAAAGGGTCCAATTCTATATGTACTGGGCAAAGAATGAGCTTATGAGGTAGGGTAATGCATTGACAACAGCGAATTTTCCACTGATTTCAGTGGAGCCAGGAGTTCACCCCTGGCTCACACTGAGAACGCAGATGTGTGGACAACCAATCAGTAATGATAGGAATACGCAATACGCACCATCAGAGATGCTCTGGTCAAGGCACCCATTGTCAGATCCATTAGCTACTCTGTAAATTCATCCCAGGAAACACAAGAAGTGTAAATAAAGCTGTCCCAGGCAGCCTTACAGTACATCTGATACTGCATGCAGAAATGCAAGCAAGACCATAAAAATACTTCAAAGGGGGTAAGTCATATATAATTAGTTTAGCCAGAGTAACAAGATGAAGAGAGAACTTACCAATAAGGTGTGCTGCTTGCTAGAGCCTCATGGCAACAACACTACCACAGCTTTACCACAGAATCTTAAGTTAGTACTAGAGCTGGGTGAAATTTATGGTGAATCATTCATTTGCTGCAAAATGCAGTTTCAGAGTAGCTGTAGCTCTTCCTGAATTCAAGTTAAATTTGATAAACAGTCTGGCAGGGTTTTTTTTTTCTTTGAAATGCAGAATTTAAATGGCTTGATTTTTCAGGACAGATTTACAAGAAAACTTGGGTGCCATTCATGAGTAGAGGAGAAAGAAGAACAAGGTTGTGGTAGGACCATTTTTGTGTTCCCAGGAGGTAAGGGAACGCCTTTGGGATGTGAGTTTTGCAAAGTAATAAAGAAGTTTGGGTTCATCCTAAACACAGGGTCATCCTCCTTCCCCAAGTTTTTGAGCACCAAACTGAAAAGCCAGTCATTGGCACAGCTCCAGTCAGAACAGTGACAGGAGAAGGAAAACTCCATGGATAGATGGTATACATAGATGTGTAGAGGAAGATTAATGGTGATTATAGTGGTTAGAGTGAACTCTTAAGTAGGAAATATACAGTCTGTACAGTTGGGCATGGTTGTTCCTGTATGTTGTTCATGGGCTCTGTCTTCTTTACCATGAAGGTATCTGACAAATCTGAAGCCTCACCTAAAAAAAGAAAAAAGAAACAACCCAACCCTTTCTTAGAGTGCTAGTGAAAGAGAGGTGGCATTCCTTCCCTTTGTTCTCACTTTACATCTTGGAGCATCCTGGCTACTCTATTAAGGAGGTTTCTCCAATGCCTGTTGCTAAAGTTGAATCATCTCTTATTCTATATTTTCCTAAGATTTCTGGCTACCAAAATGGGAAATGTTTCTAAAATTCCCCCATTCTTCATTTCCAAGTCCACCTTACCTGTTATATCCCTGCTTTTTTTTGAGATCTCCCCTACTGCCTTACTGAGTTTCTCTTGACTTTTGTAAACTGACCTGAATGAATTAAACTGACCTATTTCTCCTCAGTTCCACAAGAGCTCTTGCAACAAAAGCCCTGACAAGTGATAAGACTGGCTACTTTTCATTCTGCTGAGGTTTGCCAGTTCACAGTTTCCTCTATCAATTTCTCTTGAAATATACTTTTTCAAGGATGCCCTTGGACCCTAATCCACTCACTTCCAACTCTCCTAATTTATTGAAAAACTTGTACAAGCGTACAAAAGTAAATGTGGAAATTGTAAAACTAAAAAGACACGGTGAGTTTCATCATTCCTATGTTTTTCATTATTCCCTTCCTTTCTAATCCTTGTTTGTATGCTGTCTCATTAAACTGTTGGCTGTGTGATGCAAGGACCTTCTTTCTGCAGTTAATCCAGCACACTGATTACACAATACAATTTGTGTTATTTTTTATTGAGATGCTGTTTCAGGGCAGGTAATGATAATGAAATAATTAAAAAAGCTTTCCATGGCCCTTGGAAGAAATAACAGCATAGCAGATAGATTCAGTGGAAGGTCGGTTCCACAGAGCACATTTATAACACAAGGAAGTAGAAACTGATATGGGCACTGTATTGCTGTAACTTATGCAGTGACTGCTGAAGTATACATGTCATTTATTGCATCTTTTTAATGCTGTAGGATATCAATAAAAGTAAAAAATAAAGAAGAAAGGGGAATTAGAAATAAAAGCTGTCAGAGACATTGAGGCAATAACAAGCGGGAGGAAATAACACTCAGTGCTAGGCTTATATTTGATAGATATGAAACTTGAAAATGCTGTACTGCACCTGAGGTACATTGTGTAGGGTAACTGAAATGAATCTCATGCTGTCTTGCAGGACATTTAGCAGCTGTTCCTGTTGATTTTTTTAGCTTCAAAATGATTTTCAAGGCATTTTTATATTTTTTTAGGAAGATCAATTCTAGGAACCTAATCTTTAAAATGTGCATTTTTATGTCACCTATACTAAATTCAAGAGATAAGAGAAACAACTTGAAATCTTCTGTGTTACATATTACAGACCTCTAGTGCACCATAAATTAAATTCTGATGGTGAGGAGCTGGCAAATGGTGTCATACTTTTGCTTTTGTTTGTTTAACTAGCAATCAGTAAAACTCTCAAAAACGCCAGCATCTCTTTCTTACAATAGTAGGGAATCTGATATGAAGCCAGGGTGTAAAACACAAGAAAAACAAAACAAGGCGGCTTTTGTTTAAAAAGGTCAGAACAAGAATAGTTTCTGATGCAGATTATGTAATATATTATAATTTAATCTAATACAGCTCTCATTAAAAAAAGTCACAATCAGTTTAAAGGCAGGGTCAAAGGTAAAAGGCAAGTATTATGCTAAGTTATGCAGTAGTGGCATTGTGGTTTTGTTCTGAACTTGGACTTGGCTGATAGGCATCCATTTCCTGGCTCTGCAACAGACAGCCTGAGAGATTTGGGGCCAGTCTCTTTACCTCTTCTTCATCTTAAAAATTGAATCCTACTGCTTCTTTCCTCTAACTGTTAGGTTGTCTTGTCTATAAAGAAGCAACTTACGGCAAAAGGAACACATCTACATGTGCAATTATTGCACATGGATAAACTCCAGAGCTTTTGAATGTGCACCTGGGAGCAATCGGCTCCAGAGTTTATTCATGTGCAGCACATGGAGCCTGGTTGGAACAGGCAGGCAGGGGCTCAGGGGGTCACTGTGCTAAGGAGGGGCTGGCTGGGGCACAAGAGTGTATCACCATGGGGCTAGCTGACAGGCAACCCCCAACACTGAAGCACTGTCATGCCCTAGCCATCTGGGTCAGCGTCTACATGTGCATTGCTGTACATGTAAAAACTTGACAGCAGGGTAGTACTTGTATTTACGAGAACTACCCTGCTGCAGAGTATGTTAGTTTCCTGTGCCGTAATAGAGATCTATACATATAGATGCTTACTGCAGAGCTAATTAGTCAGTTCCACAGTAAATGTCTCTTGTAGATGCACCCAGGATATCTATGATGTGTAAATAACTGCTCAATATGACTACTGTCTTGGTTGACATGACATCCCTGTACTATAGTAATACAATCTTTTAACATCATCATTATTAACATATCAATAATCAATAATATTGATATGATTAATACTTAGATTTAATACTATAATAATCATAATCAGCATCTGTAGAGGAGAATTTATTTTCAGGGTATGATGAACTGAACCTGCATATTTGAGTCACCAAGAAACCAATGGAAATACTGAGGAAAGGCAAAAGAAAATCCATACTGGCACTCAGAGTACACTCCATGCATGGGTTGGGGCTCCTGGACTGCACGTGCTAAATGAGCGACCAGGCCCAGGCAGACTGGAGGAGGGGGAGAGGGAGAAACACACACATTGTAATCTAATAAATGTAACTTACACTGGACTGCTCTCCAATATGTCAAAGGAGAAAACATCTCCAAAAAGAGGGGTGTTATTTCACATCTGCACACGTCACTGAGTCTATTCCATGAGGCTGGATTTATAGCCACGTAAAGATAAGGGTGCAAACAAATCAGAAAACTCATTTTAAGGTCTGACTGATTTATTCAGAAAGAGACTGAGAGAATTAAACATTAAACACTTGGACAAAAACAAAGTTAAATTTCAGTCCTGAGCCTTATTGCCTATTGGGCTAGTATAGAGAAGGCATGCCAATTTCTATACTTACAAGCACAAAAGGGAAGTTTATCATTATATCTGTCTGTCTTTGATTCCCCAGCACAAATGACTAGTTATGTATTATGGCAGGATCACCAGAGAGCAGCCTTTAGAACAAGACTTGAATTTACCCCACTGGATCCATAGAAAGATGCTTAAAGCTGCTCTGTCTCTGTATCAAGCATAAATTCATAAGTTTATAGATTTAGCTTTGATCATGTGGAAGAATGAACTGGCTATCTAGATTGCAAGCTATTCAATATTAATATCTGCTGGGGCATCTTCCAAGGTGACTGTTTGTTGTCCTTGCTTTCCATAATTTGCCTCTTGCATCTAACCTTTTCAGGAAAAGTTGCCTAAGCTCCAACAATGCTACCTCCCCTATAAGGATATCAACTACATGCAAAATCAGATAAAGATATATTAGCTCTAAAAATGAATGTTAGGATCATTTCAAATAGTATTTGCAGGCAATTAAAACTACACAAATACTGCAATAAGGACATCAACAATGACTAAATTGTAAGAAGGGACGGTCTGAATTTATCCATTAACACATTTTCTCTTGACGAAAGCTACTAATACGTAGTGATTTTAGAATACAGTTGTATCATTAATGTTAAAAGATAACTGTATTAGAATATGAAAAGAAGCTTCAGTTTCTCCAGAAATCTAAGCCTATGGAAAACATTATTTTCTGGGCAATTAATACCTCTGCCACCCCCATCATTTTTTTGCACTATGTTATATTATAGTCTGAAAAATGGAGTTAGGGCACTGTAGGTTACTAACTCACCATACAATGAGCTTTATCTGCTCTCCTTCCTTCCTTTCCTCAGGATCCTGAACTCAATCATCTTGCAGTTGCTGCTGCCCAACTTGCCATGCACTTCTATATTCCCCACCAATTCTTCCCTGTTTGTGAGCAGCAGGTCAAGCAAATCATGGCCCCTACTTGGCTTCTCCAACACTTACATCACAAAGTTGTCCCCAACACATTCCAAAAACTTCCTGGATTGCTTTGTATTGGTATATTGCCCTCCCAGTGGATGTCAGTGTGATTGAAGTCAGCCATGAGAACAGGACCTGTGATTGGGAAACTTCTGCTAGCTCTTTGAAGAAAGCCTTATCTGCCTCATCCTCCTGATCTGGTGGTCTCTAGCATGCTCCCCACTAAAAAGTCACCCTTGTTGCTCTCCCCTCTGACCTTAGCCCAGAGACTTTCAACAGGCCTGTCTCAGTTTTGTACTGGAGCTCTGAGGAATCATTACAGATCTTTTACATCAAGCACAACTCCTCTTCTTCTCTGCCTGTCTTTTCTGGAATTTATATCCATTCATGACAGTGCTCTGGCCATTTAAGCTATCCCACCAAATCTTTTATTCCAATCACATCATAGTTCTGTGATTGTGCAAGGACTTCCAATTCTTCCTGCTTGTTTCCCAGGTGCTGCACATTCATGTACAGGCATCTAATGTAAGTAGACGATTGCCCTACTTTCTCAGGAGGAATAAAAAGCCTCCCTTTTTTCCTGCTCCTGCTTCCTCCAATTTGCCTGCTTCCCCACTTACTTTAGGGTTTTGTTCTTTATCCCTCAATTAAGCTAGTTCATAGCCCTCCTCTCTAGGTTAGTGAGGAGGGCTTTGCAGCAGGGCTTTATAAATCACAACAGGTTAGAATGTATTTGACACTATGGATTCATATTAAAAATCTCTGGTTTTATCTTGTGAATCATGTAGGTGGCACAACTAACAACACTAATATTGAGCCATACTCCAGGGTATCATGGCACTCTGGTTGAGAATCATTGCTATAGTAGTAACAGTGGTTCCACTGGGGAACTCTGTCTTAGATTCTCAATGAGATGGAAATTCCCATCAGCATCTACATTCTCTACTGTTTGGATTTTTTTTTAAGACCTCCTAGAGTCACAACACCTTGATCTCTAAGGATTTGGCTGATTCTGTAGCCAGGATGAAAGATTGCCAAAAGCCAGGCAATGTCCACCAGTCCATGAAATTGTCTTATGAATTAGTAATAATAATGACAATGATAATGGAAGGGACTCAGGCCTGTAGGGATATGGGAGAGGCAGTTCTAGGAGATGTGACAGCACAAATAACAAAGCGACTATAGAGAATCAGAAAGAATAGACTGGAGAGCATTTTAAAAACATTCAGGAACAGATTTTTTTTTTACATTGTATTTTCTGTTATTTTATGCAGCTTTAATCTCATCTGCAAGAATCATGTTGCTGTATAAAAATGGGGCAAAATAAATGCCAATAGGAAAATATTGATAATCTAATTGAATCATGTGTCCCAAAGATCATGGTTTGCAAGTGGGAACTGAGCTGGCTAGTGTGCATGTGCCTGTTTGCAGCATGGGGTTAGTCAGGGAGGATTGTGAGCGTGCATAACTCACTTCTAAAAAAAACCCCAGTGTGCTCACTGTTGCAAGGTGTGGCATTCTGTCCTGGGCCAAACTGTGTGCACAAAATGTAGTGTGACAATTCCAGTTATTGTATGATGGTATTTTTTTAAAAGATCTGTTATTACATGTCAAACTTAGCTTTCATTTTAATAGAAGTGAATTTGCAAAATTTCCCTAGGATGGATGCCTGAGTGGCAGGACAGTACTGAATGCTGAGTAAAGGAAAGTGAGGTAGTATGGTACAGTGGACTGCATGCTGCTTGCAAACCAAGCACACCAGAATTCAAATCCTGGATCTACTACTTTGGAAATCACTTCACTTGCCTGTACTTAAGGTTTATCATCTATAAATTAATGTTATTAGTACTTACCAGCCCAATAGAGCCATTGTGTGGAAATGTGCTTCTAGAAAATGTCAGCCACTACTGATAGGTTGCAATAATGTTACACATTCCAGGTAAGAAATTTACTCATTAGGGGTAATATACACCAGAACTACTCCTACTGAAATGAATGACCATTTGTAGAATAAGACACAACTTAGTAAGTAAGCATTGTAATATGGTCTTGGATATATATTAATTGTTATTGTCATTATTGGAGTGAATGTATAGGGAAAATAGAAATATCTTTCAAAAAACTGAAGCACCGAGATATTTGAGAAATCAAAATAATAAAATCTACTGTAATCTTGCTATTTTACAAACGGATTTATAATCCTCCATGTGCAAGTATTGAGAATTTGAGCAATTCATCAAGACTGAAATCCTGAAGTCACTGGGAACTTTGTCATTGACTTCAAGGAGCCTGGGATTTCACCCAAGGCATTTTCTGCATCGTATGATTTAGGATGTCCATTCATATCTTAAAGACTCTTTAGTAAACAGAGGAAATGAATTTCTTATCTTTTATCTCTATATAGTTTGGAAATTACTACCTCAAGGCTCCATTTTTCTAACAGATGTAAATACAGGACACAAACAGTAACTTAACTGGTGATTTGGAAAGAGAGCTGTTAATCAGTTTAGTTCCAGCACTTCACCAGCTTTAGAAAGTTTATCACCTGCCAAAATGTATCAGCAGCATTCCATATATCTTTTTAATTAAAAAATGGATCTTGCGGTTATGCCGTTGTAAAGATAACATTTTGTATATTATTTCTTATGTAAAAAATAATCTGGAAAACCATTTTATGAAGAATTAATATTTTTGAGACACAGATATGGCTCCCTCTCCTTCCACAGCCACCTAGTATGCATGTGCACTGATTCCAAAATAGCAGTTAATCAACACAGTACTCAGAGCTGTGCTCATTGTTGTCATCTGCAGCACTATTACACAGAAAGAGCCATGAATAAAATGGAAGCATATGGGCTTCTATAGTTCAAGGAATAAGTGTCAGGCAAACTTTGAAAACTGAAGTTTTTTCCCCCATCCTTCCCCTATTCCTTACCATTCCAGACTCAATTCTGTAACTACTCATAGTGCTCTCCTTCCCACCAATGATTTGCCCACAGTAACTTTGTGAAAACCTGTACCTTTGACAACACTAATGAATTACACTGTAGCATAATTTTATTTTATTAGCTATTTATCTCATTCTTCTTCTGGAATACAAAAGCTATTCTCTAGCCCAGTCCTTCTCTCTCTTCAGACACCTCCTTTCTTTCTCTTATTATGCCCACACTACACCTTTCTTGAAGACAAAGCTGCCTTTGACCCATTTGCCTTTCCATCTACCTGATCTTCCTCATGCTTTTTTGCCTGTCCTTGAACTCTAATATACATAAGGCTGACATGTTAGTATCTTTGGTCTGTTGTAGTTGTGAGTCTTTTGAGCCTGAATGATGATCCTTAATCCAGGAGTATCTTTTAATAAATTGGTACAGTGCAAGACTGCGATGAAGAATCAAAGGTGGCAGGCATGCAAAACATTTACTGCAGACAAGTTTTACTTAATTTCAGGAGAGAGCTGGAGTGTATTTATTTAGCATTTATTCAGGAAGATGTGTTGTTCTCTGGTTGCAATTCAGAAGTAAATACACACTGGAGAAGTTACTCTGGTGTACATGTTGTACATCTATTGCCATTCTCAGTGTCACTCCACAGCATCCATTTGCTCAATAAAAACTGGCTATCCCGCCAACTTGTGGCCAGGTGCTGTAGCATCTCCTACTTCAGGAAGCCTGCCACCCTCTCCTTACTACAGAGTACTTAGGAACAAAATATGCAGTAAATTATTCCAGAATAAATGTGTCATACGTCCGCACCCTCGGGGGACACAATGATTGCAGAAACTTAACAGTTCACACTGAAACTCCCAAATTCCTTTCAATTAAAGGAAAAGGTCAGGGTGATTTAGTAATCATTCATAATTCCTCCAGAGCATACCATATTTACTCAAATACAAGATGACTGAATATAAGAGAGCCCCCCCACCAATAATTAGATTTTATATGAGGAAAATGAACAATTTTCTTATAATTTTTCAGGTATAGCTGGTAGGTATATATGGTGGGATAGCTCACATGACTGGAATGCTGTCATGAATGGGTATAAACTTTTTGGGAAGGACAGGAAGGGGAGAAGTGGAGGGGGAGTTGTACTTTATGTAAAAGAGCTGTATGATTGCTCAGGGCTCCAGTACGAAACTGAGATAGGCCTGTTGAAAGTCTCTGGGTTAAGGTCAGAGGGGAGAGCAACAAGAGTGATGTTTTGGTGGGTGTGTGCTAGAGACCACCAGACCTGGAGGATGAGGTAGATGAGGCTTTCTTCAAACAGCTAGAAGAAGTTTCCCAATCACAGGTCCTAGTTCCCATGGCAGACTTAAATCACCCTGTCATCTGCTGGGAGAGCAACACAGCAATCCAGAAATTTTCTGGACAGTGTTGGGGTCAACTTTCTAGTGCAAGTGTTAGAGAGGCCGAGTAAGCGCCATGCTCTTCTTGACCTGCTGCTCACAAACAGGGAAGAATTGGTGGGCAATGTAGATGGGCATGGCAAGTTGGGCAGCAGCAACTACGAGATGATTGGGGTCAGGATCCTGAGGAAAGGAAGGAAGGTGAGCAGCAGAGTAAGGACCCTGGCCTTCAGAAAAGCAGATCTTGACTCACACAGGGAACCGATGGGCAGGATCCACTGGGAGGCCAGTCTGAGGGGGAAAGGAGTTCAGGAGAGATGGTTGTATTTTAAACCAACCCATTTTGTAGGCAAACTAGCAAGTATGGCAGAAGACCAGTTTGGCATAGAAGAGAACCTGTCAATGAGCTAAAAAACAAAAAGGACACTTACAAGAAGTGGAAATATGGATAGACAACCAAGGAGGAGTATAAATCTATTGTTCAGGCATGCAGGGATGAAATCAGGAAAAACAAAGTGCAACTGGAGTTGCAGTTAGCAAGGGACATGAAGGGTGCCAGAAGGGTTTCTATAAGTATGTCAGCAACAAAAGGAAGCTCAGGGAAAGCAACCTTGTGACAGAAGATGTAGAAAAAGCTGAAGTACTCTATGCCTTTTTTACCTCAGTCTTCACAGGCAAAGTCAGCTCCCAGACTACTGTACCTGGCAGCACAGTTTGGGGAGAGGTAAGCAGCCAACAGTGGCAAAAGAACAGGTAACGTCCTATTTAGAAAAGCTGGACATGTGCAAGTCTATGGGGCTGGACAAGATGCACCCGAGGGTGCTGAGGGAGTTGGCTGATATGACTGCAGAGCCACTGGCCATTATCTTTGAAAACTCATGATGAATGGGAGAGATCCTGGATGACTGGAAAAGGGCAAATATAGTTCCCCTCTTTAAGAAAGGGAAAAAGGAGGATCCAGGAAACTGCAGACCAGTCAGACTCACTTCAGTCCCTGGAAAAATCATGCTGTAGGTTCACAAAGAATCCATTTCTAAGCCCCTGGAGGAGAAGGTGGTGATTAGGAAGACTCAGCATGGATTTGACAAGGGCAAGTCATGCCTGACCAACCTGACTGACTTTTATGGTGAGATGACTGGCTCTGTGGATGTGGGGAGAGCAGTGGATGTGATATACCTTGACTTCAACAAAGCTTTTGATACAGTTTCCCACAACATTCTTGCAAGCAAACTGAGCAAGTACAGGTTGGATAAATGGACTGTAAGGTGAATAGAAAACTGGCTGGATCATTGGGCTCAAAGGTTAGTAATCAATGGCTCTCTGTGTAGTTGGTAGGCAGTATCAAGTGGAGTGCCCCAGGGGTTGGTCCTGGGGCCCATTTTCTGCACTATGTTCATCAGCAACCTAGAATATGGGATGGAGTGCACCCTCAGCAAGTCTGAAGATGACACCAACCTGGGGGGAGTAGTAGATATGCTAGAGGGTAGGACTAGGATTCAGAGAGACCTCAGCAAATTGAAGGATTGGACCAAAAGAAATCCCATGAGGTTCAAGAAGAAGCACAAAGTGCTGCACATAGGATAGAACAATCCCATGCACTGGTACAGGCCAGGGGCTGACTGGCTAAGCAGCAGCTCTGCAGAAAAGGACCTGGGGGTTATAGTGGACAATGATTTGAATATGAGCCATCAGTGTGCCCTTGTTGCAAAGAAGGCAGACGGCATGCTGGTGTGCATTAGTAGGAGTGTTGCCAGCAGATCAAGGAAAGTGATTATTCCTCTCTATCTGGCATTGGCAAGGCCACATCTGGAGTACTGTGTTCCCCAATACAGAAAGGATGTGGACAGATTAGAGAGAGTCCAATGGAGGGCAATTAAAATGGCTAGGGGGCTGGGGCACATGAATTCTGAGGAGAGGCTGAGGGAACTGGGCTTGTTTAGTCTACAGAAGACTCAGAGGGGATTTAATAGCACCCTTCAACTACTTGAAGGGAGGTTACAAAAAGGATGGAGCTAGACTGTTCTCAGTGGTGGCAGATGACAGAACAAGGAACAATTATTTCAAGTAGCATCAAGGGAAGTTTAGGCTAGATAGGAAAAACTCTCTTACTAGGAGGGTAGTAAAGCACTGGAACACGTTACCCAGAGAGGTTGTGGGACTCCATCCTTGCAGATTTTTAGATCCAGGTAGAAAAAGCATTGGCTGGGATAATATAGTTGGAGATGGTCCTGCTGATTGGTGAAAAAAACCTCATCTTACATTTAAGTAAATACAGTATTTAAAAAGAATAAAAGTATCTAAATCTAGTTCTTCATACATACTCATTTTTAACATTATCCTTCTGAAGTTTCAGAAGTCATCATAGTTTTTGACAGGTTGTGGTCAGGAATCTTATGAGCCAAGATATTGCTCTTACTCCATTCAGTCCCTTTTATATAACCTTCAACTATATGGGCCTAAGGAAGACTATTTTGTATGTTCATTACATTCACAGATTTGCAGAGTTGATATTGGGGGAGATGACTGGATTCCATGACTGGATGCCTAGGTGAACCATCTTTTCAGTTTTCTGGTCTTCACACTTCTCCATGTAGAGAATTTTCCACACTGCAGGGACCATCATGGGAGATTCTTTCCACACAGTAGTAGGCCAGAGGAGATCAAGCAACAACCAGCTGATACAATAAATACAGGAATTTTACTGGAATTTGAGATAAGCCTGCACCAAATATCCAGAGCTGAATACCTTGAACTATGAAAATGCCCACATTTGGCTCCTTTGTGCCAACCCTGCAGCCCCAGAACCTGGCACAAGAAGCAATGGGAAGTCCCTACTTTTATACAGAAAATCATAAGGGTTGGGATCACAAGCCAATGGGCCCATGGGAGGGAACGGGTGAAAGGGAAAGAAATATCAACACTGTGGTAACATGCATTCATCACCTTAATTCCCCCCACTCTACCCCATGCCTCTGCAGATGTCCCCAAACAAGTCTTTAGTCCTGAAAGCAGCCTGCAGCTGCCCCAAGTCTGAATCCATCTCCTTCAGTCCACAGTCCTGGCTGACCAAGCCAGTGAAATCTCCAGCTCCACTGTTCACTCCTCTGGGTAGGTGAGGAGTGGCCAGGTCCCATGTGAACGCTGCTCTCTCTTCCTCTTACTCCAGTTACAAGCTTCCTCTTCCTTTTTTTCTCTTGCCCCACAGCCCCTGGGGGTTTCTTGGAGCTGTAGTCTTGCCAGCAGCCCTTCATACTGGCTGCCCCCTCCTCCTTTCCCCCTGGTGGGCTGTGCAGCTGGGCCTCAGTGCCATGAAGACTGCTGGCTCCCTCTGGGAATCCAGCATTTTATTTTCAGTAGATTCTTTAATTTTTTTGCATCAATCTTCTGTTGAGAAGATTCAAACCCACATCTCCCACCTCTCTGGAGTATTATACCCCTGTTTAGGGAATGGGTGTTGCTTGTTAATACTATGCCACTTTGCTTAAAATAAGTCATTAGAACAGGAACTGGAAAGCCACCACTTAGACAAGTGTCCCAGCTACCAGGATACAGTAGCTCTTCATTTATCTCTAGTTCAATGACTATTTAAGAATTTTATACAATACAGAACAACTGCAACAGGATATGGAGAGAAATCCAGCTCAGAACATCTTACAGCCTGGTAATTATGACATGATTCAGGAAGGCAGGAAATGAAAGTTCAAATTGGCTCTCTGCCTGCTTGAGAAAAGTCTTAGGTCTCAAGCAAATGCCCTAGCCATCAGACAGTAGAGCATGCCGGGGTGGGGTTTCCCCCTGTGGGAGCTGTTCTGCTTCATATAAAATCCATCAATATTAACTGAGCCAGAAAGTGAGAGAGAATGACTATACAGAATACTCTCTCAGCAGGCAGGACATTTGGGTTGCAGTCCCTACTTCAGTGAATATTTAATTGTTTGTGATGTGCAACATCAAAAGGAGAGAATGAGAGCACCCTTACTCTGAATACATGAGAAGGCTGGAGGTTAGGGCATTCTCTGTTAGGGGATGGAATAAAGCTGTGGACTGAGGCAGAAGAAGGAACTGCATCCAAGTCTTCCAGAACTGTTGAATTCCTTAACCGCTGTGCTGTTATATAGAGTGGGTGAGAAGTCCATCACCTCCTACTCCAACTGCGTGAATCTAGCCCTGAAAATTGTTTTCCAGCTGATTTTGACCTATTTTGCAAACAGCTTTAGAATGATGAAAAATGCAGTTTTTGGGGAGAGTTCAGTATATATGTATCCAAAAGTATATTTTTCTCAAGTTCTCTTGCCTTCCCTCCCACTCTTCCTTTTCCCTTTTCCAATGGATAGAGCAGTCTGTCTGCATAAAACTTCTCTCTCCTTGAGTTCTACCAATAGAAAGTTACTATTCCTTCCGGACTAATGCTGCTTAAAGGGTTTTTCCCCCCTAATACTAATAAGGAAGGACAGGGCCCCTAAGGTCAACAAATACTAATGAGATGAATGAGGAGATGTGACTGAAATGGGACCCAGTGTGACACTGCTGTCTCTAAAGAATCTATCACTCGAAGAAAACAGGCTGGGGCAATCTAGCATCTGAACTTCCAGTGCCGTTACCATGGTTTCTATACAAAGAGGAATGGATTGCATTCCAATTATATTCTTCACAGTGACAAATAAGAGGAAAATAGGAAATGGACGAATACAATTGTAGGTGACCTAGCACAGATGTGACAGATCCAAGGGTCAGTTTACATTTGCCTCTCTGAAAATACCTAAATATACAGAAGTCTAATTACTGTACTGTGTCCTAAACAACATGATCTAGTGATCTTGTCCTCCAACTTTGTTTGTTATGATATAAAGGTGATTTGAAGTAACATAAGAATAGCACAGTGAATGTGAGTTGTTTTGTTGTTCTGGAGAACCCCCAGAAGGACAAGCTGGTAGTGTGGCATACTGACTTGTCAGGGTTTTTTTCCTGTGCGCTTCAGTCAGTAGTTTGTCTTTGCCATCATTGTTTTAATCAGTGCTGAAACTCAGATGCAGCCGGATGGACAATATAACTTATGACTGACATGCTTAATTTCGTTAAAGGAATGTCATTGGGTTTAGAATTTGATTTAGAGTTAGGTTAGGAAGATCCTAAAGGAAAATATGAACTCTAGATTCAGATCCAATTTTAGTGAAACATGGTTGATTAATGTATTATATTACCATTTCCTGAAACTCTGTCTATTAGTTGAAGGCTGTTATGGCTAGGTACAGAGGTTACACTTACTGCATGGTAAGTGCACAGAAAGTGCTCTACAGCCATAACTGAGCAGATGGTCAGGGTACATTGAATGCAGTAAAAATGGCAGATCCTGCTCTGAGATAACCCTGGATGGATGTAGTATCAGACTTCAGCACTGTAGGTTAGAGCACCGTAATGAACATCTATACCATATCCGATTGTGACTCATATTAGGTCGCATTCTGCTGGCAACCCATGGATTTTGTGGCACCTTGATCACCCCCACTCCCAGGGTAATGCTCTAGCCTCAGCCAGAGCTTGTGTGATCTGCCAGAGCACTGGGCTGGTCCTGCCCCTGGGCTGTCACTGAGAAGAGTCAGCAAAGCACCTGTTTCCAACTCTGCCCCGCTCTTGATCCTTCCAGGCAGCTAAGAGCCACTGTCTGGTATTATTGTTCAGTATGCAGATTCCATCTACCCTGTCTGGGCATTTGGAGAGATTTCAGCTTTCAATTAAGTGCTGTGCTGATTCCTGGATGCTGCATTTACGCAGAGGGCTGTCTTAGATGTTGATCTAGTACAGTGTTGTTTTGAAGTGTATATATTCAGATCTCACTTTGTTCAGCTTGACCCACACTTCTCTGTCAAGGTCATGCCCAATGGGGGACTTGTTTGGCACTTGAACGAGCTATCTGGGCCCAGGAATGCACTGAGAAGTTCCAAGACTGAGGTCTCCAGATGTCCACCCACTGTCTCAGGCAGGCCACCCTCACCACTATGGAACTGAGAAAGTCACAATTTCAGGATAAGGAGTTTATGCACAGGGTCAAAGACCGCTTGGAATACAGCTACGACACCCCTAAGTGCCCTCAACGCTGCCTTCTGCAGGGAGACCATTGCCCTACTAGGCAGAAATGGTAGGGCAGGCTGTGCCTTCAACTAATAGACAGAGTTTCAGGAAATGGTAATGTAATACAATACATTGTGACAATATGCTGCCTACTCCCTTGGCATGGAGAGCCCTGCTCTAGGGACTTCTCACTGGGGCAACATTCATGACTATCCCACGGGGGTAGAGGGGGATGGCAGCCGTGGGGGGAATGCTCCATACTGTGCATTTATTGGGAGATGCTTGGGGGATGGCATGAATGCTGCATGCCCCTGGAGGCTGGGGGGTATGGTGACCGCTTGCAGGCGGCGTCAGCAGTGTTGGCAGTGGGCGCATGGCAGCGGCGAATGGGGAGCTCCTGCAGGCAACCACAGCAGTGTCAGCGGTGGGGCTGGGCCAAGCAGAGAGCTCCCACAGGCAGCCACAGAGGTGTTGGCAGTGGAGGGTGGTGGGGGTGGTAAGCACCGACCGGCACTTGGTGACCACCTGAAGACGCTGCTAGCAGTGTCGGCGCCATCCAGTGGCAATCAGGTACCACCTGCAGATGCTGGTGGCAGTGTTGGCAGTGAGGGGGAGGGGAGGCACCGCTGGCAGCATCGGCGGTGCTTTTTGCAAGGGGTGCACCACCAAGCTCAGGGGGTACATGTGCACTCACTATGTGTTGCCACTGGGGGACAGGGAAGCCCGGGAATAGGAGATACTGCATGTGGGAGCTGGTGACCCATGGCCCAGGTAGTCAGGAACACATTCAGTGGGGCCTACTCTGGGGAGCAGCATTATAGGGGAGGGGAAAGGGACCAGGATACCTGAGATCTGCTGCCAGGGCTGGCATTGACTCAGCTCACCTTTCAGGACCAACTCACTACCCCCAGCCACTGGCAGTTATTGGCATAGGTGCAGGGCCCCAAAGAGGTCCCAGCCCAGTCCCCAAAGGGTGCAGGAGTACTCAGAATGGGGTGCGGGGGAAGGGGGAGAG
>NW_017729029.1:78011930-78016551 GCF_001723915.1 Gavialis gangeticus | reverse complement strand
GGGAGAGGGGTCGGGAGGCCCACCAGCTCACTGGGCCAGGCCACTCTGTGCCCAGGTCATGCTGCAGGGGAGCAGTGCAGCCTCTGCGAAGATAGGCAGCCCTCTGGGCTCAGGTCCAAGTTCCAGGCAGGCAACCTTCTACAGTTTTTCTTTATTATACAAATGCAAAGTTTGGCTGCAGCAACGTTTAATTAAATCGAGAGGTGGCAGTTTCACATGTGGCATTTCCCCTGCTGCCCCAAGGTTTCGTGTTTCTTAAGTTGAGTCCCCACAACTACCCACACCTGTCACTGTACCAATGTCATAACTGCCCGGTGCAGCCAGGGTATTTCATCACTCTCTCAATGTTAACTTAGAAGAAGTTTCCAAGTTCCCAAGCAGGCAACGTTCCACAGGTTTTTTTTTTAAATAAATACACTAAAAGTGTGGCAGCTTCAACATTAAATTAAAACAAGGCAAGTCTCTTCCTTGGGCTGCACTTCTCTGCAGCCCAATGTGTGCTCCTAGAGGGTATTGGGGAGGGACAGGGGAAAGGGGACAATGCCTGGGCAGCCTGGGTTGAGGGCAGCACTGCCCAGGATGCAAGGCCAGAGGAGCCTGGGGCTGGAAACCCATGGTCTGGTGCATCAGGTGCAGGTGGGCAACTGTGATGTACCCCCCACCCCAGCCAGTCAGGGGTGGCTCTGTCATTTGGCTCTGCTTGAGAGTATTTGGCAGCTCAGGGAGTCTGCAGGACATGCTGGGAGGTGTGCAAGAACGCCCTCTACCTTCTGGGCTTGGACCACCCAGGAAGGCTCCAACCCCCCTGCCCCCCCAACCCCCATAAGGGCTAACGTGTTCTGCTTGCTCCAGCCCTAATCTTAGTAATCTCAAAAGTTAAAGCACTTCCATCTTCTTGAATACGTGTACTTAGCCTCTGTAAAGAAGCCACTAGATAGGTGCAAATAATTGATTTGCATACACAGACTAGATTTGTGCAGTTAACCTAGGCAGTACAAAAACCCACATACAATTAGGGAATATACTTAAAAATCTGGCATTTACTATGCCACTCATAATGTAATTTCTGTGTGAGTGACACATGGGGCATATAGTCTTATTAAGGCTGTAAATGGACTTAGGCATATAGCATGATTCTGGGTTCAAGTCTATGAAAATACATTAATGCATCTACTTTTGTAACACCCCATCATCTTACCCTTAAGACTGAGTCACAAAAAAGCAGGGAGGAGGAGGAACCACCCACTTTTTGCATAAACTGTCTTTCAGGGACTTCAACAGGGTAGAACAAAATCACACTTAGACATCTAAGTCCACTTGAATGCCTAATAGTTTGATTAGAATCTGGCTCATGATTGTACGGTGCACTTTTCCCTGAAAACAGTGAAAATACCTTATAAAAGCAAAAGAATTATTTTATGGAATGAAGTTAATGATAGGAAGAGTCAATATGTGTAAAGACATAACAATAACAAGGCATATTCAAAACTTGGGGCCAGACTGGTAAAACGTGGATCAAACCAAACAGAATAGGCAGTGTATATGGAAGTAACTCAATGACTTACCTTAAAAGAGATTTCATACTGCTCTCCTCCCCATATTTCTAAACCTGGGTCATAGCCGCCCAGCTCCCAAAACCACTTTCGGTCAACAGCAAACAGACCTCCAGCCATAACAGGAGACCTGGAGAATGATTAAAACAAATTGTAAAAGTCAGGCACAATCATGCTATGGTGGAAAAACTGAAAAGATTGATAATGCACATTGAAAGATACTAATGAGGCTTCCCACAATTATCAGTATGGTTTGCAGGCCAGTGTGTATAAGAGATACTATGCTACCGCTACCACCTTGACACCAGCAAAAAACCAGGGTGTTCTGCATAAGCAACAGAAAGGGATTTTTTTCACCATGTTACTGAGAGTAAACACTATGGTAAGTAGATATTTTACCTTTTGCTTCTCTTGTCCAGTTTATTTTCCTAAGACTACATTAGATTTTATAGTAAGCTATAGGGGTTGTATTGAAAGACCACATTTCTGAAAGACAAATGGTGTTCTCCATTACAAGATCACATTTTTCAAAGCGTGTAGTGGCTCTTTTTTGAAACAAAGATATAGTACTTAACTGGTGAAGCCACTTTCTGTAACATACATATTAATAGGTTTTTGCTTTTATTGACAGTTCCTACCTCAAATATTGACTGTCTCTGCCACATATGAATAAATTCAGTGAAGTTATATTAGAATATGTGCCCTGGGCATTTTGACAACTACAATACATTTTCAATTCCAACCAAAGTAGATCTAATTACAACATGTCCCTTGCAATTTCAGGTTCAAAATAATCAACACACAATGTCTACTTATAGAAATAAAGTTCCATGTAGAAAACTTATATCTGTCAAGTGGAATGAAATTGCAGGGGAAATACATGTTCTCTCAAGAGCTTTTACTTGCCATATCTTTTATGATTATTTTTCCTGACACAGTGAATAGGTTATGAAAAAGGCAATCCTCTCATGATTCAAGGAATCCAGTCAGATTTCATATGCATAATTTAATTAAAGGCTTTCATGCCAGAAAGTAATTGGCAAGTATTTACTGTAAAAATTACATTTTGCAACAAGGGCTAATCTATAGATTTTATAATATAGGATAAAGTAGCTCTTGTTACTTAGGTGTCAGTTCATAAAAGTTCAGAACACTTATCACAATTAGTGAAACTACCAAACAAGTGACTGGAACAGCAGCAGGCTATAATTTCTGGCATACACTTTTCAAAAATTGATGTTTCATGCAATTTTTTCGGTTCATTCTTACTCCACATCACACTTTGACATTTGCTGCCTTGCAGAAAGATTTGATGGGAGAGGCACAATCAGGACAGCTCTCTAGTTTTCACTGGAATGGGACCAGCAACGAAATTATTTTAACTTGATCATTTGGTATAAAGCGTGCTCCATTCTGCAAGCAGTTATTCTAGAATAGATTTTAAAATGTCTCCAAAAAGTGAGGCAAGTGCCTGGTCCCACAATCCTTACTGATACGGAAAATCTCTTGGTAGGCAGTGGGAATTCTCGTTTGGCTAAAAGCTGCACTATTTGGCAGAGGGAAAGGGAATCAATTGCTTATCAAATAAATCTTTTCACACAAAAGAAGTGTTAACCACAAAACTATGTTTGTGGAATTCATATTATATTAAATGTTTAAATTATATATTTTTAAAAGGGGACATACTTTGAGGCATGTGTGTTATTTGCCCCTTCTCCCAATAGACCGGAGACCCTGGATACTAGGAAATCCTAATGGGTAGGAACTTAAAGATGACTATGAGAAAAACTTTCCAAAATAAAGGACTGCATACAAGTTCTGGCTATAAATCAGGATATGTAGAAGAAAACTGGTACAAATTAAACTATGATGGAAATGGTGCAAAGCCTAGGAGTGACAAAACTAAAGCTGAGTCAAATAAGAAGGGAATGTTGGGCTACTTGTACATGCCACAGGAATTTAATTCAGTTTAATTCTCCCTAAATTGAAGCAGTGGGTTTTTAAAAACACCACTTCAAATTAAACTGAAGTAAATCCCTGCGGCATGTACACAAGGGTCAGGCCCGATCCTTACCTGCGTCCCTGGTGGCAGGGGGAGAGGGCGAGCTGCTGGTGGGCTGAGCAGTCTCTAAGCCACGATGAGGGGCAGCGCTTCTCTCTGCAGTGGTGGTGGCACCCCCCCCAGGTGGCATCCACCTGCAGGCACCCAGTCCAGGCAGTCCTGGGGGGCACCACAGCCATGGAGGGAAGCACCAGGCCCCCATGCAGCTTAGGCAGGCAGGCTCCAGGCAGAAAAAAAAAAGAAAAAGATCAAGCTCGTTGCTTTTTTTTCTTTTTCTTCAGTAGACATGCCTACATGGGCTTCCTGCACAGCCCCTCAGCTGCACAGGGTCCAGTGCTTCCCTCCGCAGCTGTAAGGTAGCAAACTAAAATACCTCAGATATGTTTTATTTTGCTACTTTCCAAAGTCATTTAACATGCAATACGCCGCTGACAGTGTAAACAGATGCGCCATTGAAGTGGTGCAAAAGGACATTTAAACTGCTTTAAAGGCCAATTTTGTGGTGTGTACAAAGGCCCTTGGTGGCAGAATTCTCATGTGAAAAAAATCAATTGAAAAGAAAAATGGCTAGTCATAGGCTTGAACAGTGATTGGGTGGCATACAGAGAGGCAAAAAAAAGGAATACAGTTGGAGCTAAGAGTGTGGCCAGTGATAGACTTTATAATGAACTAAGAGGAATTTTCACCAAGGCAAGAGAACAAAGGACAATGGGATGGTTATATTATAAATGAACATGGTATACTTCAAACAAATGGAGAACTGATTAACGAAGTTTGGACTAACTATTTTATAAGAATGATGAATCAAGTGAAAATAAGTGAAAGAAGTAAGAGTACATAAGCTGATCTATGGCAGAACTGATTCCATACAAGAAAATGATGTTGAAGAAAAATTTAGAAACACGGAAAAAGAGAACAGCACTTGAACTGGATGAAATCAGTTGGAAATAGAAAGCTTCAAAGTACCATCATAGAATCAATGAGTTGGAAGGGACCTAGACAGATC
>NW_017729029.1:78002422-78011919 GCF_001723915.1 Gavialis gangeticus | reverse complement strand
CCAGGTCAATTTTGCTACTTGCAAGCAGGAGAGCAAGCTCCTCCTGTTTGTTCCCCAAGTATAGGTCTGTGCAATGTTTCTCTTAAGTCAGAGAGAGTACCAAAGAAAGTGAATGCCATAAAAGTTTTGTAGTGTCTGTTTTTAAATATTACATTGTGTGCTAGTTATCATCCTGTTCAGGTGGTGCCATGGAGTTTGATATATTGTGAGATTATTGAAAAGCATTTGTTTAGAAATGCTGAAATACAGAAGTGTAAACCTTATCCCATTCTTAGAAGAAGCACAACTTATTTTCAGAGAGACACGGTGACAAGTGAGCATGGTCATTGTGGATCTGGAAAAGACATACAACAGTGTACTGAGAGTTTGTGTAGTGAAGTTTGCAGCAGAGGGGTGTGCCAGAAAGTTTTCTCTGTCATCCATGCTATGCATAATGAAGCACTTTCCACAGTCAAAATTAAATGGACTAAGAGACCATGTCCACATGAGCATGGATGCTTGGTTTCATAGATTCCATAGGCATTAGGGCTGGAAAGGACCTTGTAAGATCATTGGGTCCAGCCCCGGTTCCTTGGGGACAAGTAGCAGTGGTGCCATGTGCGCTTTGGCACTCAGCAAGTTACCCAGAAGCGGTAGGGGAAGCTGGGGCAGCACTATGCTGGTCCCAGCAACCTTACCTGGAGTTTTGGGGGCTTCCCAGGGCTGTAGCAGTTATGGCTGTACTGCATGGAGCCTGGCTGGCAGCCTGGTTCTGCTTTTGAGTGGTGCACCACCCATGCGTGCACTGCTCCACTTTTTTTTTTCTACAGGTTTTTTTTTTACCCCTGGATATCCCGGAGAGGGGGAGCCCATGGAAAAAAAAAAGCAGAGTAGTGCATGCACAGGCGGCGCAGAGAACATCTGCATGTGCTTTATATGGCACTGCATACCTCATGGCCATTTGTGGTGCCACGTACCTCAAGGCCACGCTCATCTGGATGTGGCCAGAGGAAGAGCAGTGTGCTTCAAATGCTGCAGAAATGGAAAGTTACACACATAACCTTTCTTTTGCTGGAGCTGGAGCTGCTTTGCAACTCAGGCCTGCCTCTGTTAGACTTCTCAGGGAAGCTGAAGTTGGTAGGTTTAGTTTCTATTTGCGCCTACTTGCTGATGGTGCAAACATGAGTCTTTTGCCAGCAAAAAGGTATCTTTCAAGATGATGATCTGAATTAACATTATTAAGCTTTCTAATTGATACATTAATTTAAGGAACAATGATGTTTCTTCTTCTGCAAAAATAACTGAATGATTTGTGACACTATATAAAATCTACCCATAGAGCAATTCTATGCACTGCTTAAAACATGATGTTATGATTTCATTGGCATGTTGAGCCATCAGTGTAATGTTACCACATGTGAGGACATTCAGATTCTCTGAAGGAAAGAGCAGCAATAAAGTGATTCAGTTTTTTTCTAATTGTCACCTTCTTATTTTTGCATTAAGCTGTATTTGTAATAATGAATGTATCTAAAAGAGCTATAGTCACACTCAGGCAAACTTTAAAACACTCTGTATTTTATTAAAAGTCCATAGAACTGCCATACTTTCCCCCACTATTTTATCCTCTGTTTTGCCGTTTGGTGCTAATCCTTTTTTATTGTATCCATTGCCAAATACTTTTCTGGCCAGTGGCCTGATTCTCCACTTAGCTCCTGTATAAATAGAGGCTATTGACATACATAATTAAGACCTGTATATAATTTAATCTATAGATAACCTGCCTTCTAACAGCAGAATTCTGCTATTTAAAATTTTGATTTTACTTTAGATCATTAAGTATATGTTTAAATGCTTTGCTGAATTGGTCCTAATGTTTTTTGTTTCCTTCTTTGATGTCATATCTGCTGCCTGTGAATCGTAGTTCATCCCTGTGATGGCAAATTTGGACTGGGACACCACGAAACATTTTTTTTCAGGAGAAAATGCATAAAAGAAAATCTGCTTTTATACATTTAACTTTGGAAACAAATCATGGAATTAGAATGAATCATACAAATATATATAATGAAATGTTTAACAGGCCCCTGACATGCTACATTTAAGAAACCATTAACCTGTTAATTGAGCCTTAAATAGTAACTCAGCCACACATTCAAGTCAATTTAAGGCGTGATAATACAGTAAATGAACCAAAAAGTTATTCCATATGTAATGTGTAACAATTCTGTGGCTAGTTTGTATCATGCCCCAAATTGAATGTGTGGCCAGTTGGCACTGGCCTATGACAGATCCCAATACTTAACTGAATGTCAGGATCCAGTATGGGACAGCCTTTTGATCAACCCTAGATTACAACTGTCTGTTATCCATTTGGGCTGGGGGCAGAACTAGTCCCTGAGCCCCAGACCTCTTCCTGACCCCTGGAGGCAGGTGGGGGTATGGTAAACCTAATATCAGGGAGTGTCTTCCTCATCTTGGGTTCAATGCACCCAGAACATTTAAAAATGGCCTGTGCAAATGGACTGCACACCTGGTTTTCTGACATCCCCAGCACCCAGGGACCATCGGGATCAGGCTGCAGCAGGGTCACTGTGCTCTGGGACCTTTAAAACCATGTGTTGTCCAGCTGGGTGTCACACACAATTTTTACTCATCCCAGCATGTAGGCACCCTGGGACTGGGCTAATGCAGCCTGCTGAAATTGCAACAATCCATTGATTGTTGGCTGGGGATCACAATGGGGCCAGTTCAAGACTCTGGTTTGGTCTCTGACTGTTTTTAATTTGCTGGCGTGGGGTATTCCAGGATCATGATCCTGGACTCCCCCTGCACTGACAACTAAGGTGTACTTGGGATCTAATCCCTGGTCCAAGAATTGTGTGTCCTGCCATGCATGTGTGGCATGGCAGGAGGCACAATTGCTGGGATTGCGGATCAGATCCCATCACACTTTTAAATGGTCATCCGTCAGCAGCCACAATTTCTGTAATATACCAGTATCTATCTTCATTCAGTCTAATCGCCTTGGCAATCTTTCTTTTTATACCAATAATTTAGTGAAATATGTTTTTTAAAAGCTGCAGCTGTAATAACATGATTGTATGATCATCTAGTAGCCAATTTTCCATCCTGTGAACTCCCTTTCTTATTTCATGACTTCATACATTTAGCTACAATGAGTTCCAGTGCAGACCATTATTACATATAGTTTGAAAATCAGAGTATAAACTGGTGTCAGTCTCAAAGCTGCTCAGTGTTTGGAAGCAATATTCTTAAATATCTGAACACTACTAAATTGTCAGGAAGTCCATCAACTGTGTCAGGTAAGCTACTGCTGTAAATCCAGTGTGTTACTAAGTCTCACTCAGTAAGTGGGTGCACATCATATTGTGATTGTCAAAGCAACAGTGGTATGTCATTTGCAACTTTCTCTTCTTTTAGACATGTAAAAGCTGAGGTTTTGATCACTTGTGGTGATGAAAGGTCATAGCAATTTTTGTATGAACAGTGTGGAAACCAGACCTTGTTAACGTGGCCAAAAACTGTAACTGTATTCTCTCTCCTGAGACTTTTGTACTTTTTGTTCACTGAGGTATTCCACACTGTCTGACCAAACTGGTTTATAACACTATTACCATATGCAGCTTTTATGTTTCTTATGTTGTTTCTCACTGATGAGGGGACTCCCATCAGTCTTTCTGTGAGAATCCATCATATTCACTGACAGTTTTCACAGAATTATGTATTTTCTAAACAGTGCCCACAGACTCTCCATATACATATATCACTTTTCTGTCCAAAGACTTTCTGTAGGTGATATCCTAAATCTCTGAGCAGAACAGCTCTGACTCTCACCACACATTTGCTACTGTTGCTGAATGTGAAAAACACTTACTGGATGAAGCTTGGAGGCAGTGGGATGCCACACCCAGAGACGAGCATGGCAAAAGAAGATCAAAGAAAAAAAAAAAAGAACAAGCTGGGAGGAGCAGGGAATAGCTCCTGCATCAGCCTGGGCACGTTTTATATGAGAGTGCTGGGGCTGATTGGCCAGCCAGGCACCTGGGGTTGGGATAAAAGACCCACTGGAAGAACAGCAAGGGGGACTGGAAGTAGAGCTCCCAGCTGGCCCGGAGGGGCTGGAGTGCATGAGCAGTCCCAGCGAGGGGGCCTGGTGGGTACCCCAGGAGGGGGTTCCCTCAAGAACGCAGGGCCAGAGAGGGCCAGAGGATTTACCTATGGGGTCAGCGTGGGCAAAGGTGAAGACTGGAGCCCGGCAGGACCCAGCAGTACCAGGATCTGGATGTGGCTGATGGGTGGCGGATATCAAATCTAGGGAAAAGGCAATGCGCCGGGGGACAAAATGGTGCCAAGGACAGATGCCACATAGGCAGAGAAAAGGGGGCCATAGGAGACCCTCAGGGTAGGAACATCACCACTAGCCTGTGGCCATAAGATCCCAAGAGCCCAAATGCCAAGAAGGTTCTGGACATCAACATGGATGACACAGGTGACACCATCATGGTTGGCCTTAGGCAGGGTGTAGGGGAGATGGAGCCCCATAAAGAAGGAACAGCAGGAATGACCAAGGGAAGGCACCAGGGGAGGCAGGACCAAACATTGTCCTCCCAATCCGAACAAAATTATCATCAAAGACATGGCAGGCAAGGCCCCTGGGGGAACGAACCCAAAGTCACTCAGTAACCAAACTGTTCATCCCAAACAGCCACAGCAAGGTTTGAAAAGAATCCACGCACGCGACATCCAGGGGAGAGACGTGGAAGGTTACACTGAATTTTCTCCTTGATTTTCCAAAAGACTTTTTGGAAATGTTAATGTAGCTTAATTTAAAACAACCTGCTAGTCTACCCCAAATGGCTAGCTTTGTAATTAGGGACCTACCCAAATTGAGGAGGCAGGTGGCTTATCGTGGTGGGGCCTCCCCATGTCTCTGACTGGCTAAGGGAATCCTGTGACCCTGACGCTTGCTAAGAATTGGTTGAGAGGGCCGTCCATTATGCAGACCCACCCCTCATCGCTGACTGCAAGACAGTCAGCCCTAGCATCTAGTCAGTGACAAGGGGTGGGGGTGAATTCCATCTTGGCTGCACCCTTTCATGTTGGTTCCCCCTTTCCTTCCTCCATCCCCACCCCCAACAGACTGCACAACTGGGCCACAGCAACCATGAGGATTGATGGTTCCCACAAGGGAGCCAGCATTTTATTTTTTGTATTTTTTTTATGGATTTTACAGACATTTCCCTATTTTGCAATTTCGCAAAATCTTCTAAATCACAAATTGAGTAGGTCCCTCTTTATAATATTCTAATATCAAACTTATTTAATGCCTACTCCATTACTAATATATTTATTTCCTTTTTCTCCCCATCCTTACATTAGTTTACATTACATTTAAATCTCACTTTCTGCTTGTAGGTGGATGCTTTTAGGTACAAATCACTGGAAATCTTATTCTCCTCTTCCATCTCATCACTGACACTGTCAATTCATTAGCTAAAATAGAGTAACCATGACACTTAGCACAGCATGTTACTAATTTTGACCCTACCAGTCATCCTGATTGTTCCCCTCTTCTTCAATTTAGTATCTGAGCTTTATTAATTCTCAGTTTAAAATATTGTGAAAAGTGCTGGCATGATAGCTTTGAAGAATGAAAGCTTACAGCAACAGGGGCTATATGGGATGTGTAGAAGTACGGGTCTTCCCTTACTAGCCCTGCCTCTGTATCTCTAGCCTAATCCGGAGAAACCCGACAAAGGTTAAAATATAGCAGAAGTTATCTGGAATGCGTGCAGCATATAGGTTACTGAGCTATGTTTAAATTAGTTATCTTGGGTACTGGTAGCCCAGAACTCCGTGTGGGCTGATTTATCCTGAATAATACCTTTATCCGTCTACATACCCACAAATGAACTCTCTATGAAGACTGTACATAAGCATTCACAATGGCACCGATTGTGGTATAAACTTGCCCACTTGGAGTTGAACAAACATTAATAATATTTTGCATTCATACAATGACTCTCATCTAAGACTATCAGCTTCATAGCCATCACTTAATTTCATTTCATTATAGTCTCTGTGAACTAGTATTATATCCAACTCAACCTAAGTAAATTTTACTTCAGTGAAATGTAAAGTTTGCAGTGGTTTGGCATTCAAAAATATTTTTAAACATACAGACATTAAGAAACCAAAAATTAATGCTAGCTTCTTATGTAACATATTGCTTCAATTTCTTTTCTAAGTCAACAGTGTGTAAAAACCTTTTTTAAGGGTTTTTTTTTAATTTTTAAAAATCTAATTATGTCCACATATATTTACACACAGCCATATACACAAGGACATGTATTTACAGCTTCTATATCAGAATCCTCATAAACAAGATCCCATAAAGAGGATAATGAGGGAATCTTTCTTTAAGGATTCTGGGAAAGAATTCATATAAGAACCAGGAAGAGTAGCCAAGGGTTCTTATAGCACCTGCAAGACAGTGTCAAGTCAGAAGGGCATGCCTTCTCAATAGACTGTAAAATTAAATGGCAATGACAACCCTAACTCATCATTACTATTTGGTATAGGGAAAAATACAGTATAATCCTCTATGTGAAAACTATCTCTGGATATGACTTATGTCAACTTATAATGCATTGCTATGGTGGTAGATATCATTTGTGCCTTGAGAAAAATTTCACATATGTCTCTGTGAAAGTGTCATTTTTGAAAAGTAAACATGAGGAAAATTCCAGTAGAAAAGTTTTTGCCTAACTGTCTATGCCCACAGTTCCCTGTTGTTGTGACTCACACATGCCTTCGTTTCTTGACCTGCGTGTCCAAGCAGGGAGACTCGGGACCTGTGTGTGTGTCCTGGGTGCATGGGTTGTGTGTGTGTGTGTCAGACACGCACCCCACACATAGAACCCAGACATTTGGGGCACATATGTACACATATACACACACAGGCATCCAGGACAGACACAAATCTAAGCATCTGGGGCACATGCGCACACACACACACACACCCATCCCAGGTGTACAGTGCATGTGCACACACACACACCCCAGGCATCTGGGACATGAATGGGCCACTGACTTTCATGCAACTGATAAGGACAATGGCCACATCCTATGGAACTCCCCATTCCCCAGGCTGATGGAGAGCAGGTGATACACTCTCAGGGTCCCTGATTTCATCATTGGTGATGTCACTACCCCCCAATCTTCATTGGGGGCCTGGCCTACTTACTTCTGCCCTGGTTCATGAAGTCCTATGAGGCGGCAGATGGATCACTGGAAGGAGCACTTCAAATATGAACTGGGCTTGGTACTGCGAGCACATGCAGCACAGGGATGGAGGAAAGGGTGAACCCCTCACCGATGCTGGTGGGCTCAGCTGGCAGGCTGTCTAGATCCATAAAGCCCTGGTCAACTACCTCTTCACCTGCATGGACATCCCTGAATGAACAGCGCTGGAGAGCTTCAAGTACCTCCACCCACCCCAACACTGGGCCATGGGTCCCCAACCCTGGGCTTCTCTGGCCTTACATCATGGGCTATGCTGCCCACAACCCAGGCTGCCTGGGCTCCATCCCCCTTCTCCTCTCCCTCCCCAATGCCCTGCAGGGGCACACACTAGGGTGCAGTGGAACGCAGTGCAAGGAAAAGATGTACCTCAGTTTAAAATGTTGTGGTTGCTAAACTCTTCCTGTGTTTAATAAAGAAAACCTGTTGAACATTAACCAGTTCTCAGCTTGGTCTCTCGTCCTAACTAATATGAAACAACAAACCTTTGGAGGTTTGCAAGGGGGCATTGAGAAAGGGGGACAGGACCTGGAAATGGTAGTTAGGACATGGATGGGATGAAGGGGGTTTGGGGTTAGGAGGAATGCCATTGATCTCAGAAATCAACAAACATGAACTTCGGAGGGGAGGCATTGGGTAGGGGCCTTTTGACCTGGCACCCTACTTTCAGGGGTCCGGAGTCAAGACCAGGGACTTCTCCATGTAGGAGCTAGACAGCTATGTGATCCTGGACCCAATGTCTATCTGAAAGAACTGCAGGCTGGGAATCAGCTGCTGAGCTGGGGGAGAGGAGGGGAGGGGAGGTTAGGGGTTGGGAGGCATTGTCACAGTGGGCACCAAGGACTCCTGGCTCTCCCACTTAGGAGACCTGGCTCTTGGTCCCCAGTACCACATCTTCTCTTTGAGGACTATGGATATATGGCCCTCGCTAAAGCCTGGGGCTGATGTCAGGCAGTCAGCTTGAGCTGGGGGGGCTGCCTGTCCCCACCAAGGCAGGGAGGTGCTCTAGCCTTGGCTAAAACTCGTGTGGTCTGCCTGAGTGCCCCTGGGCTGGCACTGACAAGAGTCAGCAAACCCTCTGTCCCCAGGCCCACCCATGTCCTTCCTTGGGTTAGCACAGATCCATCCACACAAAGAAAACTGCTTATTGCTGAATTTCTCTTTTTGCATATTGCCAGGAGTGCAGTTAAGCAACTGCTGAATGTGGTTCAGGTGCTATTTTAGACTTCTGCTCACAGTTAACCTGTCTTAAGAACTGATTCATTTGCACGGATGTGTGACAATGGCCAAGTTCCCTGATGGATTTGAGGCTCTTGGCGTAAAATCATGCTTAACTCCTTGGTATTTAACAAAGTTTAAAATGGCATCCAGATAAGTTTGGTGATGAAAATGCCCTCTATACCCAGCCTCTACCAAAGTACTTAATAGTTCTGTAACAGTGTCGAAGTGTATTGTACTTTTGAAATGCAGTGATGGAGCCCCTGATACAGAAAGAAGCCCCTACTCGTATTACTTAAAAAAAATATACCTGAACATGCCTAAAATATACAGCAGCACACTTACACAAACTAGTAATATGCAGCATCACTATTTCCCAACTTGTCTTGGGAAACCAAATGTATGTATAAAATGTAGATTGTGAGAAGCACGTACACTGCCCATGCTCAATATATCATGCAGGACCAGAAAATCAAGAGTCCAGCTCACAGACCTAGAGTCCAAGAAACCTTGGATGCATTCAATAGCCCATAAAGAAGCAGAGAGTGTTTCTCTGTTCTCATGTCTTAATGCTAGTTTCTAATAATTTGATCATTTGAGTAATGGGTTAGAACCATCTGCACTTGATAGAAAGCTGTTTCAGACAGTCTGTTACAGACTGAGGTATGCTGCTGAGAGTCCCATACATATCTTTTTGTCAAGCTCCCACATTGTTTATTAATTACCATTTTACAGTTGTTGCTTTCCCTGGCTATGTGAATAATAAGATATAATGGTCTTGTTAGCCTTGCTAGTGTTCCTTTCGTATAGCCACTCAGCTTTATAAAGAAAAACAAACCCTCTGGGACACAGTGTCTATGATGCTCCCCTTAGGAAACACCTCACATTCTTCAGTGGGAGGGAGAAACTCTTTCCCTCCCTTCTCAATCTGCTGCCTGAAAAAAACATGGATTTTTATGTTCCCTTCTGAGCCC
>NW_017729029.1:77990080-77997422 GCF_001723915.1 Gavialis gangeticus | reverse complement strand
CTTCTCAGTCTGCTGCCTGAAAAAAACATGGATTTTTATGTTCCCTTCTGAGCCCAATATATTCCCTAAAATCTGTACAGAATTTAGGAAGCCAAGAGACAAACAGAGTCACCTTCCTGAAGCTGTAGTGAGTGGAAGCAGTGAGGTTGTCCCACTTGCTGGCTCATGTGCACAAATGGACAGGGATAGGCAACCAATTAGTGGCACATGGGTACATTTATCTCAGGTGCCAGAAGGTGTGCCCAGGAAAATTTTTAATTTTGTTTTTAAAGTTACTGCTCTGGGCTTTCCAGAGCAGCCCCAGCTCCCAGTGCCACCACAGGCACTGGGCGTGGGGTGAGGAGAGCACAGGCAGGGACACAGGCACTGCCGGCAGCATCTGTGGTCGGTCAGCGGCTGGCTGCCGCCGATGCTGCTGGTGGCGTCTGTGGGTGGTTGCCAACCCCTGGTCAGTGCTTGCCACTCCCCGCCCCTCCACCAACAGTGCCGGTGGTGTCTGCGGGAGTTCCCGCTTACTGCCACCACCGTGCCCCCCAGCCGCCGGGGCACATGTTGTTCTTGGTCAGCAGAATGCAGACTGCATCCCTGCCCCTGTTCTCCTGACCCCACCTCCATGGTGCTGGGAGATTTTATGAAGCTCTGTGAAGGACTCAGCACCACCACGGACATCGGAAACCCCTCCCTCTCTGCATATATGAAGGAAGGACATAGCTCTGGGTAGCAGGTAGCTTGGTAGCTTCCTGGTGCTGGTGCTGATTTCTGTGATTTGAGAGTTTAATGTTGCATATTATTCAATTTATTTTGCTTTGTTAAATTATTTCATATTCAGTTTTTGCACTCTCAAACCAGTTCCTATGATTCCTTTTTTTAACTTTTTAAAAAGAGTTCATATTCAGTTTATTTTAATCTCTCTACTTTTCATTCCTAGATTTAAACATTTCATATTGCCCACTTTTTTGTGTGTCTTTTTGCTCTCTGATTGCCTTCTTGGAAATACCCAGATTTATAGGCACTTCAAATAATTCAATTCTTTCTGATTTTCTGCTTTGTTTGCCTGTTGACATCGTTTGCCCTGCCTTTGGTTTCCATGAACTTCAGGAAATTTTACAGTTAGAAGTCGTACAAAGGTTGTGTATGAAGTTTTAATTAGTGTTACCAAGTTTACAGTTTTTAGAAAACCTAGTATTTACGGTTAAAAAGCAACATTTATTATTATTAACTATACTAATATACAGTGCATCCTGCCATATACCCCCATCCTAGTTTTGTTTTTCTGGCATGCCAGCACTCTGGCATATTACAAGGTAGATATTTAAGTTTTTTCAGCACTCCGGCCAAAAATGTTGCCTACGCCTGACATAGGATCATCGGATATTTGGTACCATGTCAGTATTCTGTCAGTTCCTTTTTAATTGCCTAACTAGCTGGCACCCTAACATTAGCAGTCAATAGGAGGCATTGTGTATCTTCAGGATAGGTAGTGAAACTACTGCCTGCAGTGTCAGTACAATACTTTGCTTACCAAGAAATTGTTCAAAGGTTTTCAAAGACATTGTTTGCAGTCAGGACAGTAACACTCCAGTTGCATGTTTTCTGAACTGGTCTAATAGATAGTGAATTAAACTTTCGGGGTGGGGGCAGGGGCAGGGGCAGGTTTTAAGTTTATCATATAGTCCTTCAGTTGCATGCAAGTTGTCAAAACGTAGTAACATTTAAATCTGAAATTGAGCTTGTAATTTCTTAAGGATTTATGGCCTGATCCTGCACTCAATGAAGTCAGGAGTAATCTTCCCTTGATTTCAACTGGAGCAGGATTGGGCCTTTGTACTGCTCTGTTTAGTAGGGCTGTGCGAAATTTGACCGAGTGTTTCATTTCAAAGCTGTTTCAACACGTTTTGAGGTTGAAACAAAATAAAAACAAAACAAAAAGCATCAAAACAAAAAGCAAATGAAACAAAAAGCATCAAAACAGCTTTGAAACAAAATGGGGGCACTCAAATGTTTCGAAAATTTCAAAACATTTTGGGTTTCAAAGCAGCTTGGTGGTGGGAGGCAAGGGAGAGACAGGGCTGCACTCCAAGGGGCTTTATAGCCTTGTGTAGCTCAGCCTGGCAGGGAGCACAGCCCTGGGTCTCCCCACCTCCCTCCACTGGGCTGCACTCTGTGGGGTTGGTGGAGCCAATAGTAGTACGGTGCCAGATCTGCCCACCTCCCGTCACTGGGCTGTGCTCCATGGGACTGTGGAGCCACTCAGAGCAGAGCCCAGCAGTGGGAGGCGGGCAGAGCTGGGGATGCGCTCTGCTTCCTGTCACCAGGCTAAGCTCCATGGAGTACAGTGCTGGGGGTGGGCTGCACCCAGCGCTGGTCCTAGGCAGCAGCCTCCTGTCATCTGGCACAGATCTGGGGGCCCACACCCCTGAGAGGAGTCTGGCCACAGTCCTCCCTCCCAGGGGTGTGAGCCCCTAGATCTGCATGCTGGATGACAGGAGGCTGCCGCTGCCAGCAAATTTTGCTTTTCAAAAGGTTGAGCTGCCGTTTCCAAGAAACCTCTGCACCTATCTCCTTGAAAGATTTCATGCCCTCAGAAGGGGCTACCATCCCTGCAATTTGCATCCAAATCAGGCAAGAAATGACAACCTTTTAGACATTTTTATTATTCCGCATTTTAGCCTATGAGTGAAACGTTGAAATGAGTTGAAACAGCAAAACTGTTTTGACAAAACAAAACATCGAACAGTGCTTTCAAATTAAATGAAATGATGAAACGAAACACTGTCCCTTTGAAATGGTAAAACAGACGTTGAAACAAAATGATGGTGATTCATAGAGCCCTACTGTTTAGTCTATAAGGTACATCTCTAGCCTGTCTTTGTTTTATCTCCTAGCTATGAATTAGAGAACTAGCCTGACTTGGGAAAAGTCTCACCCACAGCTGAGTAATCATTAAGAGCAGTTACAAAGAATAAAAAATTCTACAGTTTGGTGAAACGGGGAGAGAAGACATTAATTGGCCCTGAATTTTCTGTCTCAGAGTTTTAAAAATAAACAAAAACAGGTGGCATTTATGTGGTAGAGGGGCTGTGCTAATCACAGTGGGAACAAGGCAGCTGTGGCTGGACCAAACCCAGTCTGATTTATAGTTTTGTACCAGAATCAGACATCATTCAGTAGGGTTGAATTATTTCATTCTGAACCTGGATTCAAAGCTAAACTTGAGGAGGATGAACGAAGCTAACTAAGCCTTATCAGTTGAAACTGCTGACTTTTACGTAGCTGTTAATAAAATAAGAATAAGAGCAAGGTATGTATGTGTGTCTACATTAGGAAGCAAAACCTTGCCTGAAATATTTTAATAGCATTCCACTTTCTTACTTCATCTGAAGGCATTTGTAGGGAAAAAAAATAACAAGTAAACTGTATTTTTTGTTTTTAGTATCTACAATCCATAATATCTACTCTCTGTCTTGCATTCACCAAAGTGATTTCAGATGCATCTGATGCGCTTAGTAGCTACTTATTTCATAGTTTATCTATAAGGAGCAAATCTACCCTGCCTTTTGCCTGTCTTCAGACATGCCTGACTAAATACCTCTCTAAGAAGAATTGTGTAATGTCGTGATGTAACCTGGTGCATCTACACATGCAATTAATACAACGTGATAAACTGTGGAGCAGTTTGTGCTGGAGTACCCTGCTCCCCAGCACAGTGTCTGCATGTCTGCCCAGGACAGCAGCACTCTGAGCCAGGGCAGAGCAGCCCCAGGCTGACAGCAGGCTTGGGGGGTCAATGCCAGGCTCTAGGTGGCAGCTTTGGGCAGTGGAGGCACTGGCTGGAGCATAAGACTGCCAAAACTGAGGGTCCCCCAAGCCTGCTGCCAGGCCAGGACTGCTCTATGCTGGCTCAAAGTGTTGCTTTCCCAGTTCTTGTCCACATATGTGTTTCAGTGCAGTAAATACCTCTACCCTAAGGTGGTACTGTCCCCAACAGTACTATCTTATGGCAGAGGTGATTCATTTACTTTGCCTTAGTATTGGCACATGTATAGATGGTGATGCTTTACTACAGAGGTAATTAGTCAACTCTACAGTAAGTGAATGTGTAGATGCACCCAGTGTCATGTTCAAACCAAGTTTGTGTTTGTTTAGGTTAAATCTGAACTCTGGACCAAAAGTTCTCTGAATTTGCCTAGAGCTTTCACATACAGAAGGAAAAAACCTTTAAATATGAAATCTTGATTTAGGTGAGTAAAAGAGTATTTGCATTAGAGTTTTGGATCTGAACCTGGCATATGGTTTTGTTTCCAACACTAAATAGCTCTGTTTATGTCTGTTCTTGAAGGATTACAGCTCTGGATGATGGAAAGTAATGAAGGGAGATGATGATGTGTCTTTATCTCTGTCTCATACCTCTTTCGTAATCTCCTTCCTTTTAAAATCTCAGCTCTCTCTGTACTGCACCTGCCACCATGATTCATCCCAACTTTCTACCTTGTTCAGATTTATAAACTACACACCTAGATGCGTTTATTATTTTTAAGTATCAACATGAATTTGTAATAATGCAAAACAACCACGTCTCATTTGTGATATGTATATTTGTATTGAAATATCCTTAAAACAGGGACTTTGTACAGTGCCAGTAAAGGATGGGAAAAGAAAACATAAAAATGAAAAAATGAAATTTAATAAAATTTGGCAAGTAGTATCTGGGGTTGAAATTCATAACATGCCACTAATAGAGCCTACTATATACTGAAATCCTCCGTCTTATAAGGGTATAAATTAAAGGTGGCTAAGCTGGGCCCTAAAAATTTGCCAGCATATTTCCATCCCCACCCCCCACCCCCATCCCCCCACAAGGGGAAGGGTCCTGCCATGTGCTTCATTCTCATTCAGTTCAGATTGCCTCCCCTTTTCTTCTTCACTGATGTTCAGCTAGCTACTAGACGATCAACTAGCTAGTTGAGCACATGGGAGGATGAGAGTCACTGGGGCAGCTTCCAGCAACAGAGCCTAGAAGCCCCAGCCCATCCATTTGCTAGCTGGGAGGCCTGGGGGGAGCTCTTCCACTCCTCATGACCCCACTCATGGCCTGGATCCCACTGTGGGGGAGCAGTGCAGCCTTGGTGGGTAGCAAGACCATTATATCTTCTTATTCATATAGCCAGGGAAAGCAACAACTGTAAAATGGTAATTAATAAACAATGTGGGAGCTTGACAAAAAGATATGTATGGGACTCTCAGCAGCATACCTCAAACTCTGTAACAGACTGTCTGAAACAGCTTTCTATCAAGTGCAGATGGTTCTAACCTATTACTCAAATGATCAAATTATTAGAAACTAGCATTAAGACATGAGAACAGAGAAACACTCTCTGCTTCTTTATGGGCTATTGAATGCATCCAAGGTTTCTTGGACTCTAGGTCTGTGAGCTGGACTCTTGGTTTTCTGGTCCTGCATGATATATTGAGCATGGGCAGTGTACGTGCTTCTCACAATCTACATTTTACACATACATTTGGTTTCCCAAGACAAGTTGGGAAATAGGGATGCTGCATATTACTAGTTTGTGTAAGTGTGCTGCTGTATATTTTAGGCATGTTCAGGTATATTTTTTTTAAGTAATATGAGTAGGGGCTTCTTTCTGTATCAGGGGCTCCATCACTGCATTTGAAAAGTACAATACACTTCGACACTGTTACAGAACTATTAAGTACTTTGGTAGAGGCTGGGTATAGAGGGCATTTTCATCACCAAACTTATCTGGATGCCATTTTAAACTTTGTTAAATACCAAGGAGTTAAGCATGATTTTACGCCAAGAGCCTCAAATCCATCAGGGAACTTGGCCATTGTCACACATCCGTGCAAATGAATCAGTTCTTAAGACAGGTTAACTGTGAGCAGAAGTCTAAAATAGCACCTGAACCACATTCAGCAGTTGCTTAACTGCACTCCTGGCAATATGCAAAAAGAGAAATTCAGCAATAAGCAGTTTTCTTTGTGTGGATGGATCTGTGCTAACCCGAGGAAGGACATGGGTGGGCCTGGGGACTGAGGGTTTGCTGACTCTTGTCAGTGCCAGCCCAGGGGCAGGGTTGGCTCAGCACTCAGGCAGATCACACGAGTTTTGGCTGAGGCTGGACCACCTCCCTGCAAGGGAGGGTTTGTGGGTGCCACAAAGCCCCATGAGTTACCAGTGGAATGAGACCTAATGTGAGTCATGATGGGATCTAGTACAGATGTTCATTACAGCATGCTAACCTAGAGTGCTAACGTCTGATACTACATACATCCAATGTTATCTTAGAGCAGGAACTGCCATTTTTTACAGCACTCTACATGCCCTGACTGTCTGTTCAGTTATAGCTGTAGAGCAATTCCTGCGTGCTTACCACACAATAAGTGTAATGTCTGTACCTGGCCCATGTTTATTATAAGTAATGCTTTACTGAACTCAGATGTCATTTGAGATTAAACTTCTATTTTCAAATAAAATGTGAGGCCAGTAATATAATCTCTTGGTTATCTTCACTGGCTCACAGTACCTTTATGACCACCTAATAGAATAGAATAGAATATATTTCAGTAAATTTCACTTTCTGCAAGGAAATTTGCTAAGAATACATAGGCACAGTAGCTCAACAGAATTAAACATCCAATTACCACAGGATCTACCCTCTTTTTAGGGGGTAAATGAATAAACAGAATAGACATCTTTCTTGCCTGGGGCCAAGTTTTACTTTGCTTAGGATTTTATGTGCTCATTATAGTTTCATAAGATGTTCTTAAACACACAGAAAGACTTTGAAACCCTCTTTTAAAGATGGCCAGAGGGATGTAAATAAAAAATAGCTATTTGTCTTCCATGATTAAGCACTAAAAGTGGGTCACTTGCACCAAAAAGCAAATTCTTTGACTTGTTTTTTCCAAATCCAAGCGTCTCCTGAAGTAGCGTGGTTCCCTTTAATCTCCCTAAAGGGTGCCTGTACATGAACAAGTAGAGCGCACTGTAATTACAGTGTGTCAGAGCAGACTCAGTTTTGCTCCCAGTCAGTCCCAACACTGGGGGGCTACAGGGGATGGGGAACTCCCCTAGGAACTGGAAGCCAAGCAGTGCTGGGATAGGGTAGCTCTCTGTTCTCACCTGTCCTGGTGTTGCTCACTAGGGCTGTGCAGAGCAGGTAATATTCGATTAGACAGCCATGTTGACTATTAAACCGGGTCCTGCTTCGATTTGCCGTCTGCTTCAAGTCGAAGCGGGTCCACTTTGACTCGAGGTCAAAGCTCAGTCGAATATTCGAGCTGTTTCGATTTCCCCATAGGCTATAATGGGGAAGGT
>NW_017729029.1:77989675-77989952 GCF_001723915.1 Gavialis gangeticus | reverse complement strand
ATAGGTACAGGGATTTGGGGGAAACTGCACCTTAGGCTGCTGACAGACAAAACTCGTGATCCAGATGGCGTGAGGAGGGTGGCATTCGCCGCGTCTGCACCTGGAGCTTGGGGAGCCCCAGCAGCGGGAGGTTCACCTTGAGGAGCACCAGCTGCTCCACCAAAGCACAATCCAAGCAGGTGGGGTGGGGTGTCGCAACATCCACAGCCATGCTGAACACCCTCTCACTTGGCACACTGGTCGGTGGACAGGACAGGTATTCCCGGGCAACTGTGGC
>NW_017729029.1:77989178-77989407 GCF_001723915.1 Gavialis gangeticus | reverse complement strand
TGGATGGCAGGCTGGGTTCAGGCAGTGGATCCCCCTGTTCCACTTCCCCCCACCTCCGCAACTCTGCCTCCGTCACTTTCTTCATAAGTACCTCCCTCCAGTGACTCAGTGCAGTGTCTTGCTGCCACACATGGTGCCCTTCACCCTTGGGTCACAGATGCCAGCCAGCATATGCACTGTGTTGGACCCCAAGTGTTACCTGTCAGCTCCATGTTCTTGGGGAACCCTG
>NW_017729029.1:77988956-77989167 GCF_001723915.1 Gavialis gangeticus | reverse complement strand
TGGTGGCACTGCTGCTCCCCTCTTTTTACTGCTTGTAGCAGCCTCTTCCCTTGTAGTGGGAGGAAAGAGACTGCATCTGAGTTTGGTGGGGGGAGAAACTGCAGCTCTCCTGATTGCAACCCCCTTGCTCCCCTTCATGCAGGCTAGCCAGTGTGGCCACCTGTCTTTCCACCCCACTTCATAATGTGTTCCTTCGTATGTAAACTGGAAC
>NW_017729029.1:77987022-77988242 GCF_001723915.1 Gavialis gangeticus | reverse complement strand
CCTCCCCCAGAGCACTGGGATTGGAAGGGACCTCAGAGAATGCTGACAGGTCACTGGCCAGGCACACATGTCAGTCATGAAAGCACTCCTTCCCCTTCTCCCCCTCCCACCCCTTACTTTCCTTTTTTTCCCCCCCCACAGGGAATCCAGTATAGGCAAGTTGAATATTCGACCCTTGTCGAATATTCGACCCGCGCTGTTAATATTCGACTCGCGCTGTTAATATTCGACTTCCAGTATTCGATTTGACAGCTATTCGACCAGCTGCTATTCGACTCGACTTTCACTTTTCAAGGTCGAATATGTTGAATATTTATCGAATTGAATATTAAGTTGAAGCTTTGCACAGCCCTATTGCTCACCTACCAGCTCCCCACAGGAGCCAGGAGCTGAGCAGCACCAGGATTGGGCAGCTCTCTGCTTCCCTACATATTTGGGGACCGGCTGGGAGCTGTTCCACTTCTGGGGAAGCTCGCAGCCAGCCCTCAGTTGGGTGAAGTGGGACAGCTTCTGGCTAGCCCCCAGATGCATGTGGAAATCCCCGTCCAGCTGAGGGCTGTCTGGGAGCTTCCCCAGAAATGGGACAGTTTCTGGCCAGCCCCACACTGCATGAGCAAGCCCCACTGAGCACTAGCTCATTCCCATGTGCAGAGGGCCAGGAGAGCTCTGCAGGGCAGCTGTCTCCCAGCCCCTGCACATCAGGGCCCCTCCCGATGTGTGTGGGGCAAGGAGACAACTGTCACTACAGTCAGCAGAGCTCTTCTGGCCCTGTGCTCCCTGCCAACCTCCAAGCTAGAAATCTGGAGCTCCCCCTGACTGCTGCACGGGGCAAGAGCAGGGTAGGAGCAACCCTGCACATGGCTGCTCCCGCATGTTGATGTGTTCCCAGAGAAGACTTACTGCACACTATTTTACTGGGCAGTAAGCCTTTATGGCATAGCACATGTAGACATGCCTACTAGTCTCATTTGCCACTGGGCTCTGCCACATGACCTCTCCCCTGACATGCCCCAACCTGTGCTGTAGGCAAAGTCTGGGCACAGGACTATGTATTGCAGCTCTACACTAACCCTGCTAATAAGAAACTCATCAACACATTGAAAATTAAACAGAATCCCCTCCCCCTGCCCATCCTTTTTTGGATCCAGTATCTCACCGCAATATAAAGCTGACATATGTAACAAAGAATAATTTACATATCATCTGTGTGTGTGTGTGTG
>NW_017729029.1:77986096-77986959 GCF_001723915.1 Gavialis gangeticus | reverse complement strand
GAGAGAGAGCATGCATGCGGGAGTGTCAAACTTGCTTGATCTTCCCCAGGCTAGATCCAAACTGTAGGGTTGTTTACAGGCCAGCTCTGGATCCACTTATGGTGGGGGCACAAATGGTGGCAGCAGTCACTGAGTTAATATACGGCGGCACAGTGGCTAATGCATCCATCACTTACCCTGCCAATGCCAAAACAAATCCCTGACAGGGGTCTGTACCCCTGAATATGGCAATAGGCCCTGCTCCCACTCACTCAGTGCCCAAAATCCAGGTCTCTCTAGGAGCCCTGTTGGTCAGATGGCATGGCTCTGTGCCCATAGGCCCACTGGACATATAGTTTCATAGTTAGTAGGGTTGGTAGGGACCTGAGCAGATCATCAAGTCTGACCCCCTGCCATGGCAGGAAAGAGTACTGGGGTCAAACGACCCCAGCAAGGTGATTGTCAAGCCTCCTCTTAAAGACCCCCAGGGTAGAAGCCAGCACCACTTCTCTTGGAAGTTAGTTCCAGATCCTAGCCGCCCTGACAGTGAAGTAGTGCATCCTTATGTCTAGTCTGAATATCCTCTGCCAGCTTGTGACCGTTATTTCTAGTCACTGCTAGTAGTGCTCGGGGAAACAGGGACTCCCCCATTCCCTGCTGGTCCCCTCTGACTAATTTGTAACAGGCCACTAGATCCCCCCTCAGCCTTCTCTTATGGAGGCTGAACAGGTTCAGGTCCCATAGCCTCTCCTTGTAGGGCCTGCCCTGCTGCCCCCTGATCACGAGTGGCCCTCCTCTGGATCCTCTCCATGTTGTCCACATCCCTCTTGAAGTGTGGCGCCCAGAACTGGACGCAGTACTCCAGCTGCGGCCTGACCAGTGCC
>NW_017729029.1:77985679-77985918 GCF_001723915.1 Gavialis gangeticus | reverse complement strand
TCTGCACTGACGAGAAGGGAGTTCCCCAGCCTGTAGGTATGGTGCTGGTTCCTCCTCCCCAGGTGCATCACCTTGCACTTCTCAGTGTTGAATCCCATCCTAATCTCATCCACCCACCCCTGTAACTTTTCTAGGTCTGATTGCAGCCTATTCCTTCCTGCTAGTATGCCCACATCCCCCCAAATCTTAGTGTCGTCAGCAAATTTGAACAGGGTGCTTTTTACCCCCTCGTCCAAGTC
>NW_017729029.1:77972312-77985663 GCF_001723915.1 Gavialis gangeticus | reverse complement strand
GTGACCTGGTCATAGAAGGCCACCAACTTGGTCTGACAGGACCTGCCTCTAATGAACCCGTGTTGGTTGCCCCTAAGCATAATCTTCCTTGCTGGCCCCTCGGGGACATGTGCCAGAATAATTATCTCAAAAAGCTTACCCAGGATCAAGGTAAGACTAACTGGCCTATAGTTCCCCTGATCTTCCTTCCTCCCTTTTTTGAAGATGGGAACCACACTGGCCCTCTTCCAGTCCTCTGGCACCACACCATATGTTTGACACCCTGGTATAAAGTATCTACTACACTGTCTCAAGTACAGTCAGGGGTTTATTTTTCCCTCTCCCTGATCAAATTGTTCTGAATAATGAGGAGGTTTTTTGGGGGATCATCTTGAATTATGAAGATTTTTTAAAAGTAGATGCAAAGCTACAATAACTTGCTCCTTTTCTTCGGTGAAATCCTTTTAAATGCAGTTGCCTGGCACACACACATTGATAGATTCAGCCTGTTATGCAGGCTTTCTTGAATATGCACACAGTGATACTGATTCAAGCGGACAGGGGCTTTACACTTTGCTAAATGGATGAGACGCACCGTTAATGATATGGTCTGTGATCTGCCATGGAACAGAAAATATGGATGAATATTATTCCTTTGATCAAACCCCCAGTAATACTGTCAACAACTGCCCCAACCCACCCCTTCTACACTCACATACTGCCCAACCCAGGCTACAAGGGAATGGGGATAAAAGGAAATTTTAATATTTCATTTATCCTTGTCATTGGGGATTAATGTGGAAATCTGAGGTAATTACATGGTGGCAGGGAGGAAGACCAAAGACCGCATAGCTTTGTGTCTGTGCTACATAAAGCAGATCAGTTATTACTGGACAACAATTTGCAGAAAATATTGTAATGAGGTTGTGAAAGACAGCAAACACGATGAACTGAAGAGGCAGATATGTTACTAAAAGTAATCTGGATTTCTGAAATGTACTCCTAGCCTCATCCTTGCTATTTATTAAAGTTCTATAAAGTACTATGTTACACTGTTATGGAGGGTAATGGGCAGGCAGACACTTAACTATAATGAAATTAGATTCCTCTTTGGCTGCACTAGAGGCACAATGACATTTTCTTGTAAAAGCAGTGAAAGCAGTTTTTCAAAAACAGAACTGACAGAAAAACACTGGACTCGACTTCACAGTAAAGGATAAAGGAGCTGAAAGCTGACAAGGCCGAGCACTTCATTGTCTATATGCTTTTAATTTGATGCTGTTGTAAATACAGACAGGTGGTGCTATAGAAAATAAAAATAACCAAAGAAAATAAACCTTCCTGCTGTATCACCTCAGCCAATCAGAAGAAAAAAACTTTATTTGATAATGAAAATAAAATGAAACAAGGTTTTGGGACATACAGACACAAACTCACTTGTCATGTACTAAGAACCCATGCTCATTTTCTAACAATATGGCAGGAGTCAGGGCAGACTGGCACCTTAGAGAATACCTGGTTACCTGCCTCTACTAATAATGTGTTAGAGAGAGAGAGAGGACCTATATTGTGATATGAATATCTCTGTGAGGTCTTTAGCATCAAGATTATGAGTTCTTCACTTAAGTAGTGATATCTAAAGCCAAATATGGATGTGAATAGTTTCTATACAAATATACAACCTGAATGTTCCTAGGAACTATAAATACAACTTTCCGATTGCAACTGGAGATCATAGAATATGAAGAATTTGAAGAATTTTCCCTGGGTCAGTTGCTCTCTGATAACTGCTTGTGTGAATGGTCCTACCCTAGTAAGCGCTTCAGTTACTTAACAGAGTACCCGCATTGCCTCTCCCATCTCTGCACCCTTCTCCTCTCTCCCCCTTTCCTTCCCTTCTACTTTTGCATTTAGATTTCTCTCTTGTTATACACAGTTTTGTGCACATCCTTTCACGGGATCTGATGAAGTGAATTTCAGCTCATGAAAGCTTGTGCTACATATATCTACTTTGGTTAGTCTATAAGGTGCAAATCTACTGTGCCTGCTTCTTGACATCAGACTAACATGGCTAACTATGTCTGCCAGCATAAATTATGCCTAAGTGCCTCTTCATTACCCTCCATAAGCTCAGCAGAGCTTATGACACTATACAGACACTTTTCAAACACTGTTAAAAAGATACTGGTTATAGTACTTTTACAGCCCAAATGTAGATTTGCATCCATTTAGTCTAATCCTGAATATATCTCCAGGCTCCTAATGCACAAAGCTTTACGCAAGACTTCAATCCTTAACTCCCTAAAATTCCAAGGCGATGCTATAGCCAGTGTACATTATAAATGCAGGAAGTGCAGACTGGTTTTACATTGCTTGAGCTTCCCTAAAACTATCATCATGGAACATCAGTTAGTCCTCCCGGGCCTCACACAATCACCATTGCACCTCTCAGCAACATGTCTTTAGCTTTCTTATTGTTCAAAGTATAGCAGGTTCTTAACTTACAACCACAAGGGGCTATGTCTAACTGGGGTGTTAGAGTTAGAAAAGCTGTATTATTCAGAAGGACAAAGACTCTCTTCAGGACTTTCTGGTATGTCTGCACTATGTCCCTGGAAATCCCAGAGGGGTTCTCTTGAGGAGACCATGCTCCAATTTGCACATCCCAGACCTGGAAAAGCGGCAGCGAAACTGCTCTTGGATGTTCCTTGTGGCTACTCCTGAGCTCTCTGTCTCCAGGCATGCTTAACAGTGGACACAGAGGATACCACCAGAGTGGTTTTACTGATACATCCCCAGGTTCAGTATATATGAGTGGTAGCAATGGCTCAGCTCTGGTTTCAGTCCCAAGCCCAGGGCCAAAATTAGAGTTGAGCCACTGCCTACCCCAGGCAGGTACCTGAATTCGTAGTAGAAAGTGAGCATAGCACTAGTTCCTCACTTGCACTCTGAAATCTAAAGACCACAGGAATAAGGGCTTGTGTGAGAAGTAAAAAAGGCAACAAAAGCTGTGAAAGTGTTTCAGTAAATGAAAAATTCAAAAACATTCTAGCGACAGTTCTGAAAGGGAAGATGAAGAAAAACGCAAAATATCTTTGGGAAAATACGAACAGTTTAATTATGACCACTTTAAAAAGAAACAGCTCAGAAACATCAATATTTTTCATAAAAATAATTTTTCATTCTTTGACTGGCTCTGTTATCCATTATTGGCATACATTTGCTGATTATTCTAGATGAACAATTTTCACTCTCTTAGGGGTTCTAGTTTCATAATGTTTCACTCAACTTTTCTAATTATAGGTTGGTTGAATACATACTATGGATTTTGCTCCCAGATTAGATGACATAAACTTATTAAGTAAGAGAAGCGAGAATGAAGACCACTTCTGATACAAATTATGAAACTCTCAGGAATGATAAACATTTTCACCAATACAAATTCATATTCAGACACCAGGCAAGTAAACAACAAATGATGTGACCCTCCATAAAGACCATAAATGTAATCCATTATTTCAATATTCAGCCAGCTACACAGGTATGTATTTAAGGCAAGCAAAGAATATTTGTGCTATTTTAAAAGAAAAAAAGTTACACAATTCCACAACACAAATGCACAATCTCTCTCTCACACATACATTTAAATGCTGTGTTCAAACAGATTTAAACACAAAAGGACAAGACAAATACTGAGATGATTAGCACTGACGGCATTCATTTAACATTTTTTCCTGGGTTTGTGAAGCTATAAACAGGATGAGTTTAAAAAGAAATAAATGCATAAGATCTGAAAAATGAAACAAAAGACCACTGTGAATGTAGTCACTAGGTAACTTTTTCTCTTAGCTGTAATTTACAGAGCAATCTCCTGACACTAGTATAATTACAGAAGATGGATATACCATTAACAACTAATACAGTGAGAAAGCAGGAAAGAAAATACTGTAAACCAAGGTGGGGGGCACCCCATTTCCCCTGACTTATTTCTGCATATCACTAAGGATCTCCATTCATATTTGTTTGGTATTTCAGTGATAACGCTTTCTCTCTCGTTGGAGGCAGGAAAGCAATATAGTCAAAACTAAGTTGTCTTCTGGGGTCAGCTGAAGTAGATTCTTGACAAGGCCCTTCAATCACTTATGGATGCACCTATTCCTGGAGGGCAAGACCTGCACTGGCTGAGAGATACAATTGCTTGGCAATGAGTAATAGAAAGAGAGAAAGACTGAGTGCATTTTTCAGAAGAAGAATGAGCCTAGCAGAGGTCAGCGTTCTGTCCCTGGTGTTTCTGTTCCCAGAACAGAGGCAGCAACATCAAGTGAATCTGACACAGCATGCTCAGTATTAGTGGCTTTCTCCCCTCATATATCACCCTGTCTGCATCAATACCCTTTAGCTACCCTTCTCTTTTTCTGAGTCTGGGAGTGACTGGGTGACCTGTATTGACCAAAGTGACAACTAAACATAGTCCAAATCCCTGAGTAGAAGATATGAAAAAACCTTCCTCCCCGTGCCACAACTGAGAAATTCACCTTGAGACTTAATTTCACTTTCTGCTGTATTGGACAGATTAGAAAGCAATGGACCAGAGGGTGCACCTTCAGATAAGAATGCCATAGGGAAATATTCTGGTGATTTTGGAACATGCTGTTATCTAAAGTAGAAACTATGTCTGAAGCAATTGTTGGGAAAAATGAAGAAACAGTGAAAGCTGTCATCTTATTTTTGCTCTCCTAACCTAAGGAAGACTGCAATCAAGAGGTAAATGCCCCAAGTGGTCCAGTTGTACGAGAGCAGAAAGCTGAAATGTTGCAGTAGTATTCTGTACATTGAGATTTATTATTATTATTATTATTATTATTAGTTACAAACCAATAATGAGCATGGGTGTTGCATAAAACTCCAAAATAATGAACCTCAGGACCCACAAACTACTGCTGCTGTCTATACTAACACCTTCCCAATAACTGCTGCACAAATGAACCTGTAACAATAATTCAGTAGTAGGCTTTCCAAAGCTCTACAGAATAGTAAAATTCACTACACTGTGGTCACAAATAGATGTTCATATTTACTGGTGGAAATTTCTGGGAGTATTTCCCTCAGTAGAAATGTTTCCAGGAGCGGAAACATACAGGCTTTCAGCCTGAAGCTCTCTCCTCTGCTTTCTGAGCCTTCATCAGAGCAGAGTGATCTGGGTTTGGAGAAGGTGTGGGGAACAGTGGTTCCCTCAGAGCAGCAAGGAAAGACTCCCTGCACCTTCTCCAAACTGAAGTCTGCAGAATGAGTGGGGAGCAGCCTCCTCCGCTCTGCTCCCAGTGCCTAGTTGGGGAAGAGGCAGGGAGCAGCAGTGGCCATACCCTTCCCTTTCCAAACCTGGGGACCCCAGACTGAGGAGTAGGCAGAGAACAAGGAGCAGCTGCTCCTCCGCTTTACCCCGAGTGGAAGAAGCAGTGCATCAAAGCCCCTCATCTGCCTCTCAGACCAGAAACCTTGGCCTGGGGAGCTGGGTAGGGGGCTTTACCTGACTGCTCTCATTCTCTCCTGGACCAGTCTGCACAAGCGTTCACTCTTACAAGAGATGCTATAAAATCTGGAAGATCTTTTTCCTGGAAGAGGCATGTTTTGCTCAGGAGAAATTGAGTGAATACTTGTACACTCATAGTTTCTACTGGGAAAATGGCATTTCTTCCAGCAGAAATATGTCTGTTTGAAGCCTGTGTGTTCATGGTGGGCATCTGCATTTTGTTATAAACATAAAAACAGCTAAATATTCAGTATAGGGTATAAAAAAGTGGAAAGGATGCTCATATTTCAGGTTTTTGGAAACCAGCACTGTCAATTCCCTTCAAGAATTGTTTCTTGTTCTATCTGAATGATTTTTATCCGAATGACTTTTACAGAAAATGGCTGAAAGAATAGGAACACAACACTGGAAGAGATTTCCCAGGCCTTCAATTCCTCCATGTTTGCAGCCAGTCAATTCTCTGCTCCACAGCCTCCTTTCACATGCCTGAAATGCAACCCAGGAATAAAGTAGGAGAGACAAGGAAGTTACCAATGCTTAGGCTACTGTACTGGCTGGGAAGATTTCAGGTAAATTATGTTCTGATGATCCTAAGAAGTGGACTCCAACCCATGATACAGAGGAAGATCAACATTCCCCAATTGCCCTCATTGATCTTACCAAAAGAAACATTCCTAAGTCTGCTGACTGCTCTGACCTTGCATGCAAGGAATAACTTGCCATCCAGGCACCAGGGAGGTTTCTCAGTACCATCTGGAGCACTACTGCCCTGAGCCAATGTCTAATACTTTAGGCTGGGGACAGACATTACACATAAACCAGTTTAAGTGATCAGAAACTGATTTAAACCTGTAACAGAACAGATGTTCAGTGCACATAAACCAGTCTGAAAATGGCCGAAAGCAGTTTGAGATAAACCTTGCTGAATGCAGTATCAGACTTAACTGATTTGCTTCAGTTTATGCAATGTCTGTCCCAGACCCCTTGCTGGTTTAAATTAAACCAGACTCCCCAGCTTCCCGGCATGCTCTCTGTGCCTGGCAGGGCTCTCTGCTCCACAGCAGGGCTGGCCCCTCCTCTCTGCTCCCTGGCTGCAGCTCTGGCAGTCTCTCCAGGCATCTGCCTGGCTTCTGCTCCCCCCCTCCCCTCCCCACTTTGTGCTAAGCAGGCATTTCCCTGTCCCTCACGGACACCTCTCAGCATTAGCTAGCAAACCACACACTAGCTACCTCTGAGCTGTGGCACATGGGACAAAGGCAGAATCAACAGATAGCTGGGAATGTGAAGGGACCTAGGGTAGTAAAAGACCATAGTATGAACATAAGCCATCAGTACGATGCTGTAGCCAGCAAGGCAAACACTACTCTGACATGCATCAACCGATGCATCTCAAGCAAAACCAAGGAAGTGACTCTTCCATTTTACTCAGCATTGGTGAGACCGCAGCTGGAGTATTGTATCCAGTTCTGGGTGTCACACTTCAACAAGGACATGGAAAGGCTTGAGAGAGTCCAGAGAAGAGCCATCCATATGAACAGAGACTTGTAAGGCAAGCCATACAAGGAAAGGCTGAGGGATCTGGGTCTCTGCAGCCTAAAAAAGAGAAGGTTGAGAGGGGACTTGGTAGCAGCTTACCATTATATAAAGGGAATACATCAAGGGCTCGGTGAACAACTGTTCACCAGGGTACCCTTGTGGAAAACCAGGAGTAATGGACACAAACTCCTGGAAGACCATTTTAGACTGAACACTAGGAAAAACTTCCTCACAGTTAGGGTGTCCAGACTGGAATAAGCTCCCTCCAGAGGTGGTGTGATCACCTATCCTGGAAATCTTCAAGAGGAGATTGGATGGACCTCTCGCTGGGGTCATCTGATCCCAGTTGTCTTTTCTGCCTAGTTCAGGAGGGCTGGACCTGTTGATTTTGTGAGGTCCCTTCTAGCCCCTAACAATCTATGAATCTATGCATGTCCCCTCTGTTGTTTTCTTAATGAAATGATAAACACTGAGTTAGGGGTAATAAACATTCCTTGCTGGGCTGCTCTGGAGTGGGGGGCCTCTCCCTAATCATAGTGTCCTGCCGGGGCCTGGCCATGCTCCCCCTCAGCTCAACACTAGAAGGGAAGGTCCTAACCAGAGCCACTGCAGGCACTGCCTAAATTTCCTCAGTCCAGAGACAATGTCTCTCTGATTACAAACTGGTTCAGCTCAGCCAGGTTAGACTAATCTGCAAAGTTTGAATCAATTCAGGCTCAGGCTTCTTGAATGTCTGTCCCTAGCCTTAGAGGTTGATGAAAAATAAACTGAATAAGCTCAGTAAACTTGGGGGAAGAGGAGAGATTTTTTTTTTGGCTCCAGCCTGTGACCACCAGAACTCTGAAGCAAGGGATTACTGGACATCAAATGCCAAAATCTTGATCTAAAGTACAAAGAAAAAATGTTTTTAGGGCTAATGGCATTTTGTGTAGGAAACCACATTTAAATAATACTTTGAATTGTCATTTCTCCCAAGTACCACCATAAGCCTTGAAAACAGTTTGGTACTCCAAACCAATATTTTAATTCTTAATCTTAAAAATAATGTTTTTAAATACAATTTTTCAAGTTCTTGATAGCTTGATAGGCTGGCTTCAACACAGAAGGTTTAATTGCTATGCTGTTTTTATCCCCATAGGTGACATCCACCTGTATAAAGGACTTCTGTGGCTCAGGATAGCTCCTTCTCCCTGCATCAATTATTAAATTATATTGCTTGAGATTGCTAAAGAGTTTAATACATCACTAAAGAGCATTCTTATGCAAGAAAAGGCAGTTTTCATAGTAAAACAAACAGCAATCCAACCTGACTGGATCCCAGCATCAGACCTGCAGGGTAAATTTAAAAAATCCTATACACAGTGGCATGATTGAGCTGACATTCAGATGAATATATCATCTTTTAATCAGCCTCCATTCAATACAATCTATGCCCAGATTTTCTTCTGTATACTCTCCATCACAGCTTTATATTACTGGCCCCTCTCACTGTCCTCCTACCTCAAAATATTTGTTCAAGAGACATAATGATGGCTCTTTTCCTGATTGAAGAGCTTTCTGGATTTCTAGGGGTGGATACAGATAAAGATTAACTTTCAAGCAATTATGCCCATTGCCAAGAAACAAATTAGGAGGTCAAAAAATCCCCATCTGGCTAAATTCCTATAGAACTGAGAAGCTTCCCCTTCTGGTCTTATAGCAATGATTATAACTATAATTCTGGTCTTATAGTTTCTATAGCAATGTAGAGATTGTAACTTCTATTGAAGATGTTTGAGTACTGTCCTGGGAAGAGAAGCTTAAGCCAATATACAAAATGCAGGTCTGTGAAAATACAAATGCATGATAGGGAAGATCAGAGGGAATGGGAGTTAAAAAGTAAGAGGCAGGTGAGGGGTGGGGGTGGAAAGAGGGGAATGTTGGCTTGATGATAAAATGTAGCTGGTAAAATGTAGAGAGGCTACCTGGGGTCACTGGATGGCAGGCAGGTTATAATGTGGACCTGCCAACACATCTCCACCACTCCCACAGTAATTACAGCCCATAACAGAACCATCAATATTCCCTATGCCTGAAGAAGGGTGTTTGTGCCTGAAAGCTTGTAAAGAACATCTTTTCCAACTATCCAGTTGGTTTAATAAAAGATATCACATTTACCCAAAGAACCTTGTCTACCTGTACTCCTTCATGCACTCACCCCATGCATGTGCTACAGATCAGACTCACTTCATCTCCCAGGCTAGGGACAGACATTCAAAAAGCCTGAGCCTGAACTGATTAAATCTTTGCAGGTTAGTCTAATGTGGTTAGGCTAAATTAGTTTGTAACTGCACAGACATCCTAGACATAAAGGCACATGCCTGTAGTGGCTCAGGCTAGAAGCTGGGGGGCACTAGAGCAGCTCTCCTTCCCCTCCACAGTCCTGAGCTGAGGGGGGTGTGGCCAAGCCCCAGTAGGACTCTTTGATTAGGGAGCGGTTGCCTCCCAACCAACCCACCAAAGAATTGATAACACAGTGTTTATCACACCATTAAGAAAACAACAGAGGGACATTTCCAGCTACCTGTTGATTCTGTCTTTGCCCCAGCTGCCACAGCATGGACCATATCCGGCATGTGTTCTGCTAGCTAATACACAGATGGCTCTCAGCAGGGCAAAGGGGAGGGAGGAATTCCTGCTTAGCAGGGAAGTGGGGAGTAGCAGCCTGCAGTCTCTGTTGAGCTCCAACCAGGAAGCAGAGGGGAGGGGCCAGCCCTGCTGTGAAGCAGAGAGCCCTGCCCAGCCCAGAGAGCATGCTGGGATGCTGGGGGCGGGGGGAGGGTGTCTGGTTTAACTTCAGAGTCAGGTGGAGCAAGCACCTGCTCTGGACTCCTTTAAGAGACATTTGGACGTTTATCTTGCTGGGATCCTTTGACTCCAGCTGACTTCCTGCCCCTGCGGCAGGGGGCTGGACTCGATGATCTTCCGAGGTCTCTTCCAGCCCCAATGTCTATGAAATCTATGAAATCTTAAACCAGCAAGGGGTCTGGGACAGACATTGCATAAACTGGTTTAAGCCAAATCAGTTAAATCTGATACTACATTCAACCAGGTTTATCTCAAACAGGTTTCAGCCATTTTCAAACTGGTTTATGTGCACTGAACATCTGTTCTGTTACAGGTTTAAATCAGTTTCTGATCACTTAAGCCGGTTTATACGTAATGTCTGTCCCTAGCTCCACAGACAGCTGTAAAAGCCAATCACCTACAGCATTATAAAGGTAAACTACTTATGGCATTTCCAAACATTGAATTAACTGCTATAAGACTGTTTGTTTCTATAAAACAAACTGAAAAGAAGAAAAAGAAATTTCTAGATTCTGGCTGGGTTCTATTTCAAATCGGCTCCATGCAGGAGATCAATACAGAGAATGAATTCTTCAGGTATTAGGAGGTTTGTAGAACCACTGGAAGAGCTGGGATGTAAGCAGTCTCAAAATCAAGATGTTAGATAAGGATTATGTCAATTGTATGACATTGACATTTTGATAAAATATTTTTTTTCCCACTGAATAATGTTAGCTTACTGGCAATCCTGTATACTAAGTGCAGCCTAAGTTGCTCATGTATTGTTTCTAAAAGATTCTGTAAGGTCAACAGCAATCTCCCTGATCATCCCTTACCTAAAAACTAGGATGTCTTTTGTGCAGCTCTTGTACTAACTTTTGACACTTGAAATTATTATGGCAACCTTATGTGACCTTATGTGAAACATAAACATTATAGTAGCACCCTCACTGAGAATTAGGGCCTGTCCCAAGCTCTGAAGTGTTTTCTCTCTTTTCTTTCTATCAGTAACAGCTATAAGAAAGGACAAAAGTGAAGGTCACTAATAAATATCACAACTGTTCTCTCTCTAAAAGAAAATAAAAGCAAAGAAAGCAATAGAATTCTCTTTAATGAACACCCAATAGACTTGTGAAGTGGTATCCAATCTCGCTACAAACAAGAGAGATCAGCTGTTGCTAGGAATGGCATGGGATAACTGCCTAAAGATTTACTCAGCTTCTCAAGAAGCTTGTATAGCCCACATGGAGCTCTGTCACCCCTCATTTTAGAAGTGGGGAGATGTCTGCACATCTCTAGAGAGTGATCCTGTTCCTATAATCGTTGCTTATGTGCCCGAAGGTGAATATAAGAATTCCTCCTATATAGAGGGCATATCTACACGTGCGTTGGACTGTGCAGTTGTTACTGTGCAATCATTACTAAATGACTGTGCAGTAACCAGCGTTACTGCATAGTCCGAACACCACACAGGTTTTTCCCCACACTAGCTCATTGCTACTGCGCAGTAGCATCGGCATCGTGGTTCATCCCACTGATACTTTGTCGGTGTAGGAATCAGCTACAGCGACATAGCTCATCGCTACAGTGATGTAACATCTTGTGTAGATACACTCAGTTAGTCTCAAATTAGTCTCAAGGTGCACTTTGGTCATCCACTAGGTAAAATAGAATTCTGCCCTAATGCCATACATACAAAAATTTTCCAAGCAACCAATTCTTCCATAAAGGTTTGAAAAACATTACCAGGTACCACAGTATATTCAATTAAGAATTATATCTATCCAAGGGCAAAGAAATAAAAAATCCAATGAAGTTTTGAACACAGCCACTGTCAGTCACAGTATCTCCTATATCCTTCCTTCCTCTCATTGTTTTTGTATATCACCAAAGCTGTACCCCTGTACTCAATTAAATAAGAAAGTGGGACATTGTTACCATGATTAAATCTAGATAACTTCTAAAATGATGATTTTCTAAAACACTGCAGAATAATTCCACAATCACCTTCCAGCATTACCAGTGAATGTAGAAGCCTGAACACTGACTGTGCTCTTACGATATATGCAGTAAGGTCTGTGGATAGGAGGTGAGCAGTGTATGTGATATACCTTGACTTCAGCAAGGCTCTTGACAGTGTTTCCCACTACAGTCTCATTAACAAGCTAAGGAAATAAAGACCAGACAAAAGTACTGTTAGGTGGATACATAATATTGGACAATCATTATCAATAGGAGCATCTACACATGGCCATACAGCACCTTTGTTACTGTACCATCATTTAGTACTTCCTCTTGGAAGCACTAAAAGACAGCACAGTAGTAGCTCATACTGTGCCATGATGTCACACACAGTTATTTTTGGCTGCTAGATAACTGTACCAATGCACTATAACAAGGGAGTGCATTGCTATGGTGATGTAGCAGTGGCATCACGGTTTTTGCCACAGATGCTACAGCACCATAGCACATCACTATGGCACTGTAGCATCCTGTGTAGACATGCCCAATGAATAATCATCAATGGCTCAATGTCTAGTTGGGAAGAGGTATCAAGAGAGGTTCCCCAGGGGCCTGTCCTGGGTCCAGTATTATTTAATATCTTCATTAATGATTAGGACAAAAAATGGTGTGGATGCTTAGCAAATTTGAGGATGAGACCCAGCTGGGTGGATTTGCATAGTAGGTGTTGAACTGAGAAGCTGGAAGAGAGAGACAGGGTCTGTGAACATAGGGCTAAAATCCAGAATGAGCTAGATAAACTGGAAAACCAATCCAAAATCAATCAGATGAGATTCAACAAAGGCAAGTGCAATGTCCTGCACTTGGGATGGAAAAATTACAAGCACACATACAAACTTGGAAGTAAGTGGCTAGGCTGCAGAGAAGGACCTGGGGGTTATAGTAGCTGAATATGAGCCAGCAGAATGCTTTTGTTGGAAAAAAAGCCTAGGTTGTATTACCAGGAATGCAAATCAAGGGAAGTGATTCTTCCACCCTATTCATCATTAGTGAGGTCTCACCTGGATAGTGTCCAGTTCTGGACCCCACACTTTAGGAAGGAAGTAAACAGCTTGGAAAGGGTCCAACACAGAACAACAAAAACTATTAGGGGCCTCATAACTTATGAAGAAAGGGTTGAAGAATTAGGGTTATTTAGTATGGAGAAGAGAAGACTGGCAGTGGGAATTTGGTAAGAACCTTCAAATACCTGAAGCACAATCACAGAGAGGATGGAAGTAGGCTTTTCTCTATCACTGTAAAGGACCAGACTACAAATAATGGCCTCAAGTTTCAGCAAGGGAAATTTGGAGAATAGGAGGAACTTTCTGACTATGAGGGTGGTCAAGCATTGGAAGAGACTAACTAGAAAAACTGTGGATTCTTTACCCTTGGAAGTTTTCAAGGGCAGAGTAGACAGACACTTGACTGGATGATTTAGGGCCTTGTAACAGCAGTTTTCATGGTTTCATAGTTTCA
>NW_017729029.1:77957832-77971676 GCF_001723915.1 Gavialis gangeticus | reverse complement strand
CTTCCTCCCCAGGTGCATCACCTTGCACTTGTCAGTGTTGAATCTCATCCTATTCTCATCCACCCACCCCTGTAACCTGTCTAGGTCTGATTGCAGCCTATTCCTCCCTTCTAGCGTACCGACATCCCCCCACATCTTAGTGTCATCAGCAAATTTGAACAAGGTGCTATTTACCCCCTCATCCAAGTCACTGATGAGGATGTTGAACAGTGCGGGCCTGAGGAGTCAATTTGGGTGACTCCTGGAGCTCTTAACCCCTGGACTGTCTGCACACGAACAATTTACAATGGCTTTAAGCACTTGTTATGCAGCTCAAAGTTACGCCACTCCAAGGCAGGATTATTTCTGATCCACACTACTCAAGTCCTGTTCCATTAAGGTGTGGCCATTCTCCGCAGATGTGGCACCCAAGTTGAAATCCTCCAGTATCCCAGGATCTCTCACAACCCCGCACATAGAATAGGGACAGAAGTCTGTCCTGGCTTACCAGGTCTCTAGTGGCAACTCACAGCTACAGCTCGTAGTCCTGCTCCTGCTTACCAGGCCTCTAGTGGCAAGTCACAGCTGTGTAGGTGGGGAACAGTCAGAGAAGGTTTCTAGATTAAGGGTGTGACTGCTCCAAGCTCCAAGCTACCATTAACATCCATCAACATTTGTGTGATTCATAGCGGAAGGTATAACAAGGCCCATAATCATGGATGATCCTGCCTTGAGCAGGGGGCTGGACTAGATGACCTTGTGTGGTCCCTTCCAGTGCTACTTTCCTGTGATCTTTGTAAATTACTGACTGATCCAAACTAACTATGCTTACTGAGTTAGAAATGGATTGCTTACATCTATGCTAGTTTGCACTTACTTTCTAATATTATATTCACTGAATACATGAAATGGGCAGCATGGATACAACTTTTTGAAAAAGTACTCCTCCCTCCACTCAGTTGTAATGAATCCTGCTTATTACATATTGGCTTTGGAGAAAATTACACTAATCCAAATATCACTTTCACTCAGGAAATGGGTAAAACAATAAATGAGGTACACCAAAGACCAATAAAAATCCGTGCCATTACATTTTAGAAGGTTTAATTAATACATGCTCTGGTTTGCAATGTATACTGTAAAAGAGATCAATTAGTTCCTGAGATTTAGGAGGTACTATAGTACTTCAGGTTTTTCATGGCCATAAAGACTTCATAACAACAGAATATGTCAGAAGCAAATGGATTTTATGCAATGACATAATAAAACATTAAAGAATAGGAGTATGGACTCATATATAACATAGCAGAATGATTCACTTTCTACTTTTATTATGACTCATGGATCGTGAAGTTGGGGAAGGCTAGAAGGTGAAGTATAATTGTTGTCCAGAGACTCACAAGTTTGACTGTAGTTCATATGAATGGTGAATGTTGGGATACTGTAGAAGAGAACATCTACAATGCATCATTTAATTTTGATGCAAGTAATATTAAATTTATGGCACAGGGATGATGCCTGGTGCTATTGGGACATTATTCTGACCCTCTTTACAGAAGAGGAGTATTTTTTAATAGAAACTCAATTATATGCTTTAGGCTTGATTAAAAAAGAATGCAGATTCTTCATTATGGGAATACAGAAGAGGAGATTTTAAAGTATTACTGCGATAGACTTTCAGTCAAAGGCTTTAATTAAGACCACCTAGGTGAACATCCAATGTTTGCTATGTTTTAATTAGCATTGGAATACTAATATGCTGAATTTGTATGTTTAATACCAAAAGTAATGTATTTCTATGGAACTGTGGGACAGTATTCCTCTCGGTAAAGGGGCTATAAGCATGAACTATATTAATCCAATCTTATCCTTCAGTTCATTGCAGCAAGCAATACTGCTGTATTCAGGCTGAGCTTCATTGACTTTAGTCTGGTTCTGCACAGATGACAGTCTTGTGGATTGAAAGAAGGCTGCCAAGGAATGCAATTTATCAAAAGAACAACCTATGTAGATATCACAATTAATTTATTTGTTGAACTTTGCCTCTCATGAAATACCTTGAAGAACGTTTTCTTGAGCATCTCTGTTATTTGAAATTATTCAGTTAATCTCTTTTAATTACTCACTATTGGATTGATAGTACATATTTAAATTCTGAGCTGTGCTTCCTGTGAATAGCCAAATAAAGTACATGATACAGCATTGTGTCTGTTCGCAGAATCAATGTGCAGGAACTTACAATTTGCTTTGTAAACAGAGGCATAATTGGGCAGTACTGTGCCCCCCATGTCCTGCACCTTTAGTGGCAGTTCCACAGGAACAGTGGCTGGAGGTTTGCTGCTGTTGGGGGAGATGTTACTTTCTTCTTTTCTGCCAACATTCATGATGAACAGCCAAAAAGCCACCAGTTTTGGTGGCAAAAAAGGGAGTGACATCTCCTCCAGCAGAAGCATGCCTCTGCTGCTCTTCCTCCACAATTGCTTCCATGCCCTCTACTGCCAGCGCTGGAACGGAGCTCCTGCAGGAAAGGTGCAACATGAGGAGGAACAGAAGGATGGAGGTGCTCCCTCAGCTCTGTTCCAATGCCCTTTCCGGCTTAGACAGTGCTTGTGGTTTGTGCCCCACTCATGCACCCATTGTTATGCTATTGTTTATAAGGATGTTTTTGCATGTAAGTTTTATGCATCATTACCATACCTATTTGTTCAGTAAAATTAAGCAATACAGTCATCAATTGAAAAAAACAATGAGGAATAGGCATGTTTGATATGTATTCCCTTGAAAAAAAAATCAAACATTTGTGGGTTTTATTTTTGTATTACTTGCCTAACCCTACTACCAAGAGAACTGACTGGTGGGGGGGAAAAAAAGGAAGATACTAAATATTTAATGCGCTAAAGGCTAATTATCATAATTAATACGATATAGTACAGAGACCTCAGGGTTGGAGAGTATAGGATATGGAGGTTCGGACGATATAAATTTAGATGAGGACAGCTCCCTGTTACTTGTGTTTGAATTTTGCAACTTACTGTTTTATGTTCCCTGAAGTATGATCTGAGATAAACTATAACAAATGCCAAATTTAAAGAAAGGGGCAGCAAATAGCACAGTAGTAAATGTTTTAGCAGAAGATAATCTCAGCATGAAGAAGTGGTGCAAAGCTTTCAAATTAATATCTGACAGGAGGAAACACTATTTCCATCATGCAGGCCCTACATGTGATGGTGATTACACACCCTATGAGACTATAACTGCTCAAAACCACCGCCTAGGAAGGGAGGATGCTCATGTGTTGTAGCACTGGACTGGGAATTATGAGATACAGATACTTACCAGCTCTGCAACCCATCTTCTGAGCAAGTTACTTACTCTGTGCCTTAGTTTTACATTGATAAAGTACAAATATTTCTCTGCCTCACAGGGAGGTTGTGATAATAAACTTATAAATATATGTGAAACACAGATAAGCTTTTAAATAAGAGCACCCTCCAAAGCTTTTTATGAAAGACCAAATAGACCAAAAGGCAGATCCATGAAATTAACCAAGCAAAAGGAATTTCATAGACTAAGTTTGTTGTGGGGTGGGGAAGCAGACAACAGTGTGAACCTAGGATCAACAAACCACGAGCCATGTGCTGGAACAACCCATGTAAGTACTAAGGGGCCCGATGGGTTTCAGGACAGGGGGGCACCAAGGACACCTATTGGGGGGCTCAAATATCTCCACACTAATGCTAGGAGCATGGGAAACAAACAGGAGGAACTTGCACTCCTGCTAGCAAACAGGAACTTTGATTTAGTTGGGTTAATTGAAACTTGGTGGGACCCTACCCACAACTGGGCAGTAAGCATTGAGGGCTATAGGCTGTACAGATGAGACAGAGTAGGAAGAAAAGGGGGAGGTGTTGTTCTGTATGTGAAGGAGCAATATAGATCTTCCATCATCAAGATGGGATCAGAGGAGGGGCAAATTGAGGTACTGTGGGTCAGACTGCAAAAGGGTCAGGGGGAAAAGGGGGGTCTACTAGTGGGGGTCTACTACAGGCTGCCACATCAGAAAAAGTTGGATCTGGAATTCTCCAGGCAGCTCTTGGAGGCCAAACAAACAGTCAAGGGATGTGGTTGTCATGGCTGACGTAAACTACCCAGACTTCTGCTGGGAGGAGCAGTCAGTTAGATCCAACCATTCACATAGGATCTTAACCTGCATACAGGACCTTCACCTAACACAGGAGGTATACCGTCCCATGAGGGGAAATGCCTTACTGGACTTGGTCCTGGCTACAGGGGATGATTTGGTGGGGGATTTACTGACTCAAGGTAAGCTAGAGGACAATGACCATCACCTGACTGAATTCACTATCCAGCATAGGGTGGGAAAGATAACCAGTAGGGTGGAAGTACTTGAATTCAGAAAGGCTAACTTCAGTGTGCTCAGGAGACTAGTTAGTGAGGCACTGAAGAACAGGAGAATTGGTGAGATAGGAGTCCAGGAAGGGTGGTTCCTAAAGGGAGCAATCCTTTCGGTGCAGAAGGAGACAATCCCTTTGCACAGGAAAGGGGATAAAGGGCCAAGAAACCCTCTTGGCTGAACAGGGAAGTCCGGGAAAGCCTGGGGGCTAAAAAAGAAGCATATAGGCTGTGAAAACGGGGTAGATACCAAGGCAGTGTATACCCATTTGGCCTGCACTTGCAGGGAGGCAATCAGAAAGGTCAAAGCTGAAACAGAATTTAGGCTGGCAACAAAAATTAAAGACAAGAACAAATCCTTCTTCAGGTATACAGGGAGCAAAAAGAAGGTGCAGGGTAGCATAGGCCCCCTACAAGACATTCCTGAACTCAGATCAGGACAAAGCTCCCAACTGCATCGTAGACAGGCATAAAGGGGAAACCAGCCCACTAACTGTCATCACTGACTTAGTGAAGAGACACTTGGAGGGGTTGGATATGTTTAAGTCAGCAGGCCTGGATGATCTTCATCTAACAGTGCTGAAGAAATTGGCCAGTGTCATAACAGAGCCACTGGCATGGCTGTTTGAGCACTCTTGGCACTTGGGTCAAGCCCCCGAGGACTGGAAAATGGCCAATGCAGTCCCTATTTTCAAGAAGGGGAGGAAGGAGGATCTGGGTAGCTATAGACTGGTTCATCTCACCTCTATCCTCAGGAAAATCCTTGAAAAAATTATTAAGGATCACATTTGTGAGAGTCCAGTGGGGAAAGCAATGCTAAAGGGCAACCAGCATGGATTCACAGCAGGTAGAACCTGCCTGACTAACCTTGGTTTTTTTTTATGACCAGGTCACAAAATGCCTAGACGCAGGAATCAAGGTGGATGTCATCTACTTGGATTTTAAGAAAGCCTTCAATATGGTATCTCATTCTGTTCTCGTAAATAAACTGACAGGCTGTGATGTAGATGATTACACGGTCAGATGGATGGCAAACTGGCTTAGGGGTCACATTCAGAGTGTGGTGATGGATGGGTTGGTATCAACCTGGAAAGATGTGGGCAGTGGAGTCCCACAAGGTTTGGTCCTTGGACCGGTTCTGTTCAATGTCTTCACCAGTGACTTGGATGAGGGTGTAGAAAGCACTCTGTCCAAATTCACTGATGATACCAAATTATGGGGTAAAGTTAACACACCAGAGGGGTAAAGTTAACACAAATGCAGGTGGATCTGGACAGGTTGGAAAAGTGGGTGGAACAGAATAGGATGCAGTTCAATAAGGATAAATGCAAGGTGCTACACCTAGGAAGATGGAATCACCAGCACGCTTACAGGCTGGGGGAGGACCTTCTCAGCAGTACGACAGTGGAAAGGGATCTTGGAGTCACTGTTGACTCCAAGATGAACATGACTAGATGATCTGCTCAGGTCCCTTCCGACCCTAGAAACTATGAAACTATGAGTCGTCAATGTGACAAAGTGATCAGTAAAGCTAACCGCACTTTATCATGCATTAGCCAAGGAGGTGATACTTCCCTTTTATGCGGCACTGGTCAGGCTGCAGTTGGAGTACTGTGTCAAGTTTTGGGCACCACACTTCAAGAGGGATGTGGACAACCTCGAGAGGGTTCAGAGGAAGGCCACTCATATTATTGGGAGACTGTGGGCAAAGCCCTGTGAGGAGAGATTGAGGACCCTGGATCTCCTCAGCCTCTGCAAGAGAAGGTTGAGAGAGGATCTTGTGGCCACCTACAATTCATCAAGGTGGGGCAGCAAGGAATAGGGGATGCTCTGTTTACCAGGACACTCCTTGGAGTCACTAGGAACAATGAGCACAAACTGATGGAGGGCAGATTTAGGTTAGACATCAGAAAGAACTTCTTTATGGCAAGGGATGTCAAAATCTGGAATGGGCTTCCAAGGGAGGTGGTGCTCTCCCCTGCCTTGTGGGTCTTTAAGAGGAGGCTAGACAGGCACTTGGTTGGGGTCATCTGACCCCAGTACTCTTTTCTGCCCAGGGCAGGTGGTCAGACTCAATGATACACCGAGGTCCCTTCTGACCCTACCATCTATGAATCTATAGATTTATTTCCATCCAGATACAAAACTGCCACAAATTGTGCCCAGGGTTTCTCAGAGATTGGCTCAGATACTCATCTTGCCATCAGCCACCAAACCATTACAAAAATAAAAATATGATACCGTAATTAAAGACAGTGGGTCAATATGACATAATGTTAGGAAAGACCAGTAGTAATGTTTCTTTAGGCAGGGATTCAACTAAGTCTTTGTATAGACATTCAGTTTCTCCTGTGAGACTTGCTGCTCTCCCCAGAAAACCTTTTAGTGTATAGATGTTAGGCTGTAAAAATGGCCAATCTGAGAGAAAAATAACCTGGGCACATCCAGGGTTAAATCACGTCCAGGAGAGTTTCTCCTAGGAAAGTGAATGTCTGTATATGCTCACAGCACAGGCTGACCATGGGCTATCTGGGTTGGCCAATCAGGGATGCCCTATGCACTGCTGCTCTCTGTTGCCAGGCAGATAGAGGGAGCCTGCAGCGCATACTGACATGTGTGCATAGTCCCATCCCTCCCCCCAGCCAAGCTGCACAGTGACAGTATTGCAGACTCTCTAGTTTTCAGGGCCTCAGTGTTCAAATGTTCCCAGGTTATCTGAATGTATGTACACAGCTTAGATGACCTCTTGCAGTCCTTTCTAGCCATAAGTCTCTATGATTGCACGATTCCTGCATGATTCCTGCCAAGGGTCTCTTAGTTGTGGAGAAGGCAGGGTTTACATATGTCCCTGACTTCTCAGCACATCTTAGATGGGGTAGGGCTAAAATATGGCTACCAGGCTACTGTACCCCAGAAAGACCTCAATTATGAAATACCTTGAATTAACTTGGTGTCGCTAATGGAAATTGGTGTCTAAAGTATAATAGAAATGGAACCATGTTGTCTTTAAAATTCCAGAGCACAATGATTACAACTTCTCTTCTCTATGACTGTCGTCCCTGTCCCAATTGTACTCCTAAGAAGCAAATCTGGAAAGGAAGTAGCAGGGGCTAAGAAGGCTTTCTTTAAGTATTAAAGGGCCTGTTCAGTAAGTAGTCCAACAGTGGTTAAATTTCCAAGCCCTAGGTCTCAGTGCTATCTTTACTACAGCAATCAGGTTTAAAATCTTGAAAAACTGAAAAAAAATGTACTGCTGAAGATATACACATCTGGGGTAAAATCACATAGGAAAAAATCTGTAAGAGACTAAAAGTGAAAATGCACGTGTTCTGTACTGCACTGAAAAAAACACCCATACTTTAGTAAAAATTGAAGGCAGACATGTAACTTCTCTTTCCTGCTTCCCTCCCACTGCCATTTAAGTGGCTAGACTTATGGAACAAACAAAGACCAACCAGGTAGAAGTTCACAGAAACCATAATTCAGTCAACACTGGGCAGAACTAATTACTATTTCCAAATGAAGGCAAAGCTGGAAAAAATAACTGAAGAACTAATTCAAAGAGGCGTGTTTCTGAAATGTCTCCAAGAATGAAATGTGAAAGAGGCAAAAGTGGTTGTTTAGCTGATTTCTTAGGCATTAATTTTGGTTGCATTAGAGACAATGGGAGCTTTGTCACTAAGTTTAATGAGACCAGCATTTCACTTGTAGAGTCTCCCAGTCTTGGCTTGCAGTACTCTAGAGTTTTAGCAGTTCCAAGCATTCACAGATCATATTCATAGATAATCAGGAGATTTCTTTCTTCCTGTCTTTAATTGTTGATTGGCTAATTGTGATCCCGGGAGACTATTTGATTTAGTAGCAGCAATAATATTGAATAATTCAAACATATGGAAAGTCATATGTAGAGACAGGAAAACTCTCATGAAATTCTCCTGATGTTCTGTTGCGGCCAACCACTCTGACAAAGAAAGCTTCAGTCACTAATATTGCCATTGACATGCTGATGAGTTGCCATCGCTCAAGTTGTTGCTAACAACTACATTTTCACACCTCTTTCCTCTGTTTCAACAAGAGTATTGCCAACAAAATAAGTTTTTAAGGTCCGATTATTCCTTAAGAGAAATAGATAAAAGACCCTGAAAGCCTGATTTTACTTTCTTGCTTACCTGCACTTATCTATCATGCACATCACTGAACAGCAAGAAGCCAGTGCATGAAGCTAATAAAAATAATAAACTCAAGAATACAGAACACTCAATGTCAGAGATCAGCACACAGAGAGCTAGTTAGATGTGCTTGTTTGAAGTCAGGCAGAAGGTTCCACAGGGTGGCACATTGAGGCCTTGTATACATGATAGCGGTTTAATTCCCCAAGGTTTTATTATATGCCCCCTAAATTGAAATGGTGGGGTATAGAATAAAACCCTGAGGACTAAACTGTTTCAATTTTTCCATCACATTACAGCAAGGGGTCTGAATCCTTTTTATTTTCGGTCAGATCTGGAGCCTGCCCATGGCTGGGAGGCAAGCTGCTGGCAGGCCAAATGGCTCCTGAGCTGCGGAGGGCCCCGCTCCTTCCTTTGGTGGTGGCAAGATGCTGCCCCAGCTCAGATGCAGCAGCTGGCTGGGTCTAACTCTTCCCCAAGTCCAACAGGGCTTTCAGCACTCCATGCACTGTCTCCTCTGCATGAGACCACTCAGAAATGGGCTGGCTTGCCCTAGGGCAGTGCAGGGAGGCAGAAGGACGGTGGCTGGGTGTGCTGGCACCCAGAGAAGGTGGTGAGGATGGTGCACAGGGCACTGAACACCCACCAAGCCCAAGCTTCCCTCACCCTATGCACCATCTCTACCACCTTCTCCAGCCACCAGCACATCTACTTGTCCTTCTCAGGGGCAAGCCAGCCCATTCCCAGGAGGTCCCAGGCAGCGGGAACCGTGCATTCCCTTCTGGCTAAGGGAAGAGTTGGATCAGGGCAGGTACTGCCTCCAAGCTGGGGCAGCACTCAGCCTGCTAGCAGCCCACCCGGGCAGCCCCATGAGGCACCAGTACTGTGGAGGGAAGGACTGGGGCAGCCCCCACAGCTCAGGGCCACTCAGCTTGCTGGCAGTTTGCCCCCTGGTCATGGGAGAGGTGGGTAGGCTCTGCCGAAAAGAAGCATCGAGCCCCTCGTTGCTTCTGTCTTCAGGCACCCACTGAAGGCAAAAGTGGTGAGAGGCCCAATCCTTTTTTTGGTGGAGCCTGCCTGCCTCTCTTGCAGCTGGGGGTGGGGAGCTGACAGCTGCCTTGTTTCAATTTGCAAAGTTGCTAACTAAACTACATACAGATGTAGTTTAGTTTCCAGTGATGCAAAGTCCTCAATGATGCAAAACCCTCAAAAGTCTTGCACGTGTACGCTGTGACACCACTAAGCCACACAAAGTGACATTTTTGTCATGTATAGATGTTAATGGTTTCACGTGTACAAGCACCCTTAGAAACTGATAGGTCTCTAAGGTGGGTGACCTTCTGTTATTATTAAAGTTTATTTAAACAGATATAAAATTTACTAGAAGGACAGACATTTTATAACATAATATCCATGTCACATCCATCCACTACTATTCACCCTAACATTTCCTTCAGTTGGCAAAATACCCTCACTAAAATCTTGTCCCCAATGCACTGTGGTCAAAATAACATTGCTTTCAAAGACTTCAGAATAATGAATTATTATTATAATTCTTCCAATAAAATAACTATGCCACTGTATTTTCTTACAACATCTGAGAATATCACCCAGTTTTTGGAAAGCCCCAAGAAGGAAAAAAAAAAAGGTCTTTCCTTGGAGTATGGCTAAGTAATTGAGGTCTGGGGATGGTAGGTCTGGGACAACATGTCATGTTTGACCACTTGTGTGCATGGCAATTAATGCTGCCACTGTTTCCTGTCCATCAATGTTTGGACTTCTGGGAAACAATGTTTCTCACATATAATGTGTATCCCAATTTCCCCTAGTTGGTTTTGGGAAAAACATGCATATTTAATGCAAGAAAATACAGTATTTTTTCTACATTGTTGTAGTTATCATACGTGCATACAAACTAAATATCTTTAAGATTTCTATTTAGTGACATTTAACAGTATACATTTCCCGAGTAGACAAAGCTGTGGCTGGGATAATCTAGTTGGGGATGGTCCTGCTTTGAGCAGGGGGTTAGAGTAGATGCTCTCCTGAGGTTCTTTCCAACCCTAATTTTCTATGATATAGTACCAGTTAAGTTAAAGGGATACTATCATATTGCTTTGGCTTCAAATTTGGTCTTCTGTAAAATAAGACTTCTCAAATCTGTTTTTCTAAATGTCATGGTCAGGGGCAGACAAATTAGAAGTGAGGTATTTTAGAAAGGTTTAAGTAATTCAGAAGGAAAAATCATCAAGTTAGAGTGCCTACCTAAAAACGTTTACGCTTTCATTCACCAGTCAGGGTAAATGCTGGTCCTACAGCTGTGTTAATATTATCAGTGATGCTTTTGGAAACAAGGAAGTAAACACAAAAACCTATGTTAATTTCAAGCTTCATTACAAGCAGAAGAGAAAAAAAAATCAATGTTTCCCAAATGAAAATGGACACAATCATTAGAGAAGAAATTCTGCTTTAAAAATTCTAAAACAAATGAATTCTCTTGTATCTTTATGTGCATCCTGCTGATGAGAACAAAAGGTTGTCACATTTTTAACTGTACTTTTTCTCTTAGTACTATTATATACTGTATTCCTTCCAATTTGTTATTTACCCAGACAATTAGGTCATGTATTCCTTTATTAGGGATAAAATCCTCTCCAAAGCTCAGAGTTTTTCCTGTTCAATTTTCTTTTTCTTGTGGCATTTCTTGCAGCACTAATAGTATGAGAACATACTGGATTGTGCACCTGGTATCTGACTTAATTAACTCCACTTGCTTTCAGGCTGATAGTCTATTCATCTTCATCAACACCATCCCATTACTTCTATAAAGAATTGCTCAGTGCTAGTGATGCTGTTGTCACCCTTTAAATCCGCACTCTATTGCCACTTGCAGATTTTTGCTAAGTGATATAATTCATTGCAATTATTGCATCTTTCCAAATGGTAGACATTGTCATGGCTTGTCTTAATTCAGCTCTAGGTTTTGTGGACTCTGACTCAGAACTCTTTCTTTCTGCTTCAGGTTTCTTGGAGTATTGTGTCCATGGTGTCAAGGCACCTTTCACTATCCATCAGTTTCAGTTTGGCCTGGGTGACTCCTGACTTCTTTGTTTAGTAAGCTCTAATACTTTATCATTGTTTAATTCCAGTTGTCCCTCTGACAATCTCAACTAGAATCTGGCCCTTAGTAAGCATCCCAAACCGTGTAACGCAACTCTCTGGCAATGCAATGACTGGTCCCAAACGGCCACAGCTGTATTATGCTGGTGCCACATCCTCCTCCTGTTATCAACTAATACCACAACATTATCTTTTTCTGTTGTGTCCAACTTCTGAGCTGTCTTACAACAGAAATTCTTAATAGTCTCTAAATGCATGACATTACACTTTATACTACTAAATGTTTCTATTCTTAATTAACTAAGTTGCAATCAGGAAATAACTATATTTTATTTCCATCGGAGCCCAACACCAGTACAATTATGTATTGATCAGCTGGCTGGACGTTTTGTTAGAGCAGATGTTTTTTATCATTCTCCTGGAACCTAATTATATCCTGGGATGTTTCTAAGCTCCATTGAACAATATAGAAAGAACCCGCTGGAGGCTTTATCTGGTTCTTGGGTGTATTAGTGCATTTCTGCTGACAGGATCCCTGGGCTGGCACTAAATATAACCTCTACTCTTCTAAATCAGAATTTAACCACTTTTTCTGTATTGAGGCCAGGGCTAATTTATACAGATTAATGAGTTTAAGGTCACTGGTTTAATAGTAAGGATGGCTAAATCAGTTTGAATAAGGTTTTCCTAAATACTTGTCTTGAAATGATTTGTCCTTAAAATCTTTCCTTCCAGTATTAAATATTCTGTTTTGTTAAAGTGGCTTTTTAATGAAATATTATTCTTTCAGCCAGTAGATGGAGATATTAGTCCAGTATTTTCTCCATGAAGAAACATTTTGGTTGTCTTTGCCATAATCCAACATTTGTATAATATAATTTAACTGTGAGGCTAGATTTCTTAATAAGCATTAGACAAGGCAGATGATATCTGTCTGCAGTTGGGACCTGTCAGTCATCTTATCTGCAACATCCATTCTTAACATGCTTTAGTCAAATATAGTAGGGTCACACTGTCAATTTTTACAACGAAGTTTCCATATTCAGTAAAATATTAATGGGAGGCAAATACTGCTAAGTAAATATAGTAACTTTTTAAAAACTGGATCTTATGCAGTCAAATTTCAGTCTAATGTGTTACTGGTATTCTACTGTATTTACTTAAATACAAGACGAGGTTTTCCCCTCCTCATCTTATAATCACATACAAGGAAATCTCATTAAATGCATTGTCTATCATTAAACTGAAGCCAAAAGCAACACGTGCTCAGCAATGGAAACCAACTATGAAGTTGATTAAATGCAGCCAACACTGAGCATGACTATAAAACACACAGTCCACATTGGGCAATATTTTTATGCTTTCCCTCAGCTTGCTCCTCAGCCTTTTGGCTGGGAGGAAGTGAGACTAGGGGGTATCTGAACCTCAAGATCTCTGGGTTGGGGGTTGCACATGGGATGGCTGCCATTAGGGCTGTGCGAAATTTCAGCAGCTGTTTTGTTTTGGAGGTGTGAACACCGAATCCAAAACAAAACGGAAGACTCCAAAACATCTCTAAAATGAAACAAAACCATCCAAAATGTTTCGGAAATGTTTCAGATGTCTTGGAATGTTTTGGCGGCACCCCCCGGCGATAATCTGGCGCAGCACCGCAGCCCTCCTTTTAAAGGCCAGGAGGCCGGGGCCGGGCTGGGAATGGGGACAGGCAGGGCAGCCATGGGGGCTTCTCCAGGGCACAGGCAGGCAAAGCTGGAGGAGGCACAGGAGAAGTGCCCATGGCTTCCCTGCTTGGCCCCATACCTTGCCTGGCCCCAGTCTCCTGGCACTTAAAAAAATAAAATAAAATAAAAGCCCCACACTTGTCTGCTGCAGCAACGGTGATCAGGACCTGTGAGGGCTTGTGGCAGAGTCTGCCCATGCAGCATGGGGCAGTGGGGATTGCCCCCTCTGTTTGGCACCTGCATGGCAGCTGTCGCATCGCATGGGTGCAGCACGGCTTGGCAGGGTGCTGCGCACTATCCGGGAGCTGGGGTAGCTCCATGCATCAGCTGGAACCCGACACTGCTCACCCCCAGTGGCCCCAGCTCCTAGACAGCATGCAACACCCAGCTGACCTGCGCTGCACCTACACCATGGGGCAGCTGCCACGCGGGTGCCAAGCGG
>NW_017729029.1:77957603-77957821 GCF_001723915.1 Gavialis gangeticus | reverse complement strand
GGGGGGATCTGCCATGAGTGCCCAGAGGCCCCAATCACCACTGCATCCAGTGAGTGCAGGGCTTTTTATTTATTTATTTATTTATTTATTTTTCAGTGCTGGGAGGCTGGGCCAGGCGGGGGCCGGGGCTGGGTAGGGCAGCCATGGGGGCTTCTCCTGTGGCTCCCCTCACCCAGGGAGAGGCAGGCACAGCCAGAGGAGCCATGGGAGAACCTGCA
>NW_017729029.1:77951782-77952603 GCF_001723915.1 Gavialis gangeticus | reverse complement strand
GGGCAGCCATGGGGGCTTCTCCTGTGGCTCCCCTCACCCAGGGAGAGGCAGGCACAGCCAGAGGAGCCATGGGAGAACCTGCAACCGCTCAGCTGAGCCTGCCTCTCCCTGGCTGATCTGAATCTCTGAATCAGTGCCAAAACAACTTTGAAACTCCTAAACAGATTTGGATGAATTGAAAAGGAACAGTGATCTGAAACACTGAAACAAATCACTGTCTTCCAAAATTGCTGAATCTGAAACTGAAATGAAACACCCATTTCACACAGCCCTACCTGCCATAGATCTGGGGAGTATCTGGAAGCCTCAGACTGATGAGTCTGGGAGGGAAGATACTTGCCTGGTGGTAGAGCCACACAGACTTGAAAGACTGACCTCTGCTCAGTCACAATTTGGAACGTGATTACTGGGCTTGCCCAATAGAATTTGGAATGGATTTTGCCCTTGAAACAAAACAAAAAAAAATGCTGATGGGAACCTACCACAAGGATAGCTTAGTAGACCCCATCTAAATAAGACCTATAGTAGTGCCCATTAAGTTCAGCCCCCATCACCATCAACTCTTGGTCAAGTCATGGTTAGCCATGACATTGCATACCCAGAATTCCTCTGTTGCCCCCTCTCTCAGCCTGGCACGTATCCTTCAGAAAGGGTACAAAAACCTAGTAAGGCTTTTCCTGGGGGAGTCCCAAGTCAGAGCTTCCCTGAAAGCAGGTGCAAAGGACTGGCTCTCTTTTTTAAGATACGGTCAGAGGGGGTGAGGAGGTGGGGGGCGGAAAAACCAAAATGAGGGCAAGGGGTACATGGCAGGATGCCCTGCT
>NW_017729029.1:77945515-77951728 GCF_001723915.1 Gavialis gangeticus | reverse complement strand
CCCCCCACCCAAAGCCCCTGCCCCACCCATTTCTTGGCTGGTGGAAGATGTCTGTTTCTATCCAATGAGGCCTAACACTCAGGGCAGAACTTTAAGCACATAACTTCATTCATTTAGAAAATTTAGATGACTACAGACCCTTGAGTGCCTAAGCACTTAGGCAGGTTTTTATGGAAAGCTCACATGGATTTATGTACCACTGTTGGACTTTGGTCCAACAATTTGTTTTTGATCTGATTTTATGTGATATAGGATCCCCCATATCATCAAAATAGCCATCATGTTAATTTCTGGCATTAAAATACTCTAATATCAAGAAGCAGAAATTAGAACAATAATAACTTGGCACCTACCCCTGGGAATCTGAAATCACTTTACAAAGATTAAATTAATTAAGACTCCCAAGATCCCTGTGTAGTAGCCTAATATTATTATCCCTTTTTTCACAGATTTGGAAATGTAAGGATTGTTTATATGGAGAAATTATACTACTGTAAGCTCAGGTGTGAATTTAAACCAATATTGAAGGGCTGGTATAACCTTGCATATAACCTTACTCACAACATTTCTCTCTTTTTCTGTTCAGCTTATACCTTTTAAAAAGGTGTTTCAGCTAAACTGAAAAATCCACTGCAAGTTTCCATACTGGATTCATTCTAATGTGACCTGCAGTTTGATTACACAGTTTTAATCAAACTGCACTTGCACTTTTAATGCTCTATCTGGTACAATTTTTCTGTGTAGTCAAGTTCTTGACAAATAATTATTTTTCCTCTTCTGAATTTCTTTGGCAAAAGTTATGAACAAATACAAAATGTGCTTTAAATAATTCTGCTACTGAAAATGACATTATCATCTGAGAAATAATCATCTCTCTTTAGGGACAGGCAATTAAGAGATGATAGGAAATCCCTCCCTCCATCCGAAAAACACTGCTTGAGTTTTGTCTTATTTCCTAGTCTTTGCCTTTTCCTTGAGTGCTTGGTCAGGCTACTAAGTGGTTCTTTATATATTCTAATGGGTTCAAACAGAATAATGAGTTTTCTGTTCTCCCCTCCCATTGCCAGCTTGCCACTGATTATTCTACATGCCATATGTACTCATGGAAAAACAAAATAGGTATTTTGTTTTAGTTTATACTCATACTAAAAAAACCCTTTGAGTTGTTCTGCAGAGTCAGCTAAACTTTCTGCTGTGCAAAGCTAAGAAAAGGGTGGGTGATGTACTTTGCTCATTATTTGCTCCCTATGCTCTTGTACTCTATAGGTGGCTAATTAAAATAAGCAATGCTTTTCTAACACTAGAAATACTGTTGACATTATTAGACAATAGAATGTTACCATGTTACCATGTCCAATGTTACCATTAGACAATAGAAACACCAAGGTTGTTGATCTTTAAAATCCTTGGCTTGGAGGAGTATTTATATTATATCTACTTCATGGCCAGGTACAGACATTCAAATAGCCTGAGGCAGAATCAACCTAAATTATGGAGTTTTCTGTATGCAGCATAGTTTAGATCAGTAGCAACAAAAGCACATATTTGCCCTTTGGTGGGGTGGGGGTGCAAATATTAGACTGGGTTCTTCCATTTTTAAACCAGTCTATGCATGCTGAACTTCAGTTCTGTTACAGGTATAGACCACTTTCTGATCAATTATACAAGTAGAAGTTTAATGTTTGTACCTGGTCTATATATATAAAGCCATACCTGGTTTCAACAGTGACTCTGGATATTTTTAGAAATAGGCAGAACAGAAAGTGAAAAAAAAAGTCTGACTGACCTGTACAGAGCACAGCCATTGCAATTTATGGCAAACTCTGTTGAACCTTAACTCCTCCTGGACTCTTAAAAGGACAATTATACCATTTTGCAAAAAAATAATGCTCTCCAGTAAATGAGGGGCATTTATGATCACTGGCACTTCACAGGTGGCTTGAGGCACATAGCCTTTGACTTGCAGCACTCTATAACTATACCCAGCTGCTATAACTATGCCTTCAGAAATGTCTCTTTATGTGAAGGGAAAATAGATGACACATGGATAAACTGGAAAGGAATTTTGTCTACCTCTCCTCCTTATTTATAAAGGGCTTATTCTCCTGCAATGGTTTCCTGATACTTTAACAAAGGATTTGCATAAACTCTTCTTTTCTGAAGCCTGTAATAAAAGCTTCACCCCATGGGTATCGGAGGGACTTAAACTGAAGGGGAACAGAGTGGTTCAAATTACCTATTCTGTGACATGTAGATGGAAAGCTCTTTCCTCTAATTAACTGAAGAAAGGATGCTTCCCCACACTCTTCATCTTTAAGTGGTGTAGTAAGAGCTTCCTCCATGTTTAAATGAACTATAACCATGGGGTACATAGACTTGCATGGAGGGACCATGGATTTAAATCCATAAACTCCAGCTCACACTCCCCCAGATCCCCTAATCTACTAAGAGAATTCTGTGCAGAATCTGCGCACACAGAGATGAAAACTATAGAGGACAAAGTGAGTATTTTATCTGGCCCTTCTATTTTTTAGTTTACCTTATATCTCTCATACTATTTTGCAAGGCAGTTAGATTGCTAACTTTTAGGACTGTCTTCATACCTAACACATAACTATATGCATGATGTTATCTACAGTCATGCTTGGAAAGGACTTAACATACATATTTATAACAAGCTAGACTTTGCAGGAAATACCATGCTGAGTATATTTAGACCATTTACTGGTCCATGCGTCCATCAACTTATCTCACACAGTTGATTTCTGTCTACCTCATGACATGGCATCATCCCTTGGAAAGTATTTTAAAAGCACCTGATATATGAAGCAATGTTTAATGCTCTGAAGGTAAAATATTCATTTGTTCAGAAACGCATGATATTTATGACCCATTTCTTACAGGGTCATCTCTAAGCAGCAGTCATCTTACATGGTATAGAATGGGATTGAATGCTGGGCCAGAGAAATAAAAATCATTCTACTCCTTGCTTCCTTTTTAATTTTATTTAGGACCTTAGCAAACCCTTATCATATAGTGCCTGCCAGTAATTTATTAGCCAGTGTCAGTGGCATCTGTATGACACTGTTCAATTTGTATCTCATCCTTTTGGCAAGGGAGACCTGTTGGTACAGTGTACAGTATCATTTTGATGTGCATTTTCATTGCTGTGTTTTCTTGCACTTTTGCTTTGGTTTATTTATTTAATTGTGTTTTACCCATTTGGTGTTTTAAATTGAAGAAGTCAGGTTCAAGAAGGGAATTTGCTCTTGAAGTAGATGATGGTGAATTTGAAATAACTGTTAGCTCTTGCTGTTGTTTTTTTCACAGCTTTGGACCAGCCCTGGGGACAGCTCATGTGGTTCCTGCATAAGAGCACTTTGACCTTCATTACAAAAAGGAACAGAATTGTTTGATGTAAAGATTTCAGTTTCTTAGGGGAAATTTAGGAAGAGGCACCCACATCCCCCTTCCAGCACAGGACTGTGGTAATCAAGATGAAAATCAGGTATATGTTATTGGTTTAGAGCTCAACCTTACAGGAAAAAAATTCAAAATATATTCACAGAAAGGATCTCTTTACATTTTCACTGATGTAGTCATAAATGCTGACTTTCTGAAGTATAGAGGGGTGGGAGATTTCTAACACAACTGCCAGTGACAATACACAGCACAGTGATACACAGATCTATCCTATCAGCCAACATGGGCTGTGAGTAATGCAGTAATGGCATGCACCTGCAGTACATGCTAAATAATGACGTAGTTTAGACCCTATATGTGGCTACTGAGAGGTGGTAGTTAACCTTTATGGTCACTTTAGGGCAAAAAAAAAAGGGGGATGGGGAACACACAGTGGAAGAATGGGGTTAAAGCATCTTGCTATATGCCTCTGAAGTTCAGGCTTAACTCTGGACTCGTGCCTACAACCGCTTCCAGTCGAGCCAGGTCTAAATGAGTACTTTGGTCATTTGGCTTTGGGAAGCAAGGATGACTAAATGAGATGCTAGCCACACTACTCCTTTGTGTGCGGTTGGGTACAGAATTTGGTGTACTTCAGCCATGCTGGCTTGATAGGCTAGGCTCAGGTGGACCTTTACTGGCACAAACATGGACGAGGGGAAGTTCTGTATGTTTACCTGCACTGCTGGACTTTGATACAGAAGATGACTGTTACAGAGATGAATATCAGCACATGTGAGAATTTCTGACATTATTTTATGCCTGTTAGTACACATAGGATTCAATTACAAGAAATTTACAGCCAAAATTCTAGGGACGGTCACTTTAAAAATACTTTGTTTAAAAGAAAAAACAGTTTACCTGCACTCTTAAACTGATGGTAGATTTCTTTAGTAGAATGTATTCAATTAGAATGTTGTAATTTGAAAGCAAAGCCCCTTAAATCAATAGGATATTGACAAATTCAAATGGTTCAGCCTAAGGCAGTAGGTAACCTGTCATTCTCCAGTTTCTCCTCCTTTTTAATTTAAAAGGAAGATTAAGGTCAGCTCAAGAAATTGCTAGTTGGCTTCAATGATTGAAAATGATGTGCAATACTGTTAGTAGCCCATTCTATAAATATGTGACTGTGTGTAGGAGCAGCTGTGGATTATCTCATTTATAAATTAATACTTGTGGGAGGTAACAGGTGGACAACTTTAGATCTCAGGGAATCACTTGATATCTCTCTGTTTTGTATGTTAAAATACAAAATGTAAAGTGTAAGTGAAACCTGGAGAATAAAGACTCCTGCATCCTGAAGCTAAAGAAAATGTTTAAATGTCTGTTTTCTGCTGAGGCAGACTACCAGGAAGCTATAAGCAAAGTTCGGTCATGTCTGTTCCAGGTCACTGAACTAAAATCTAGAGGTAAAAGGTTATATATCCCATTACCAGTCTCCTGCACTCTTCACCCTCCCTGGAGTCTGGGGCCCAGATTGTCTACTTGGATAATTCTTATGAAACCCTTGAAGTTAGACAAGCAAAAGATTTGGCCATGAGTATTTAACATTTTATTGACTGTAAGCATAAAAATCAAGTGCATATATGGATACAGCGTGATTGTTTTGTATTCCAATAGCAAATCGGTTAAAATAAACAAGGAAAGGGAGTCCTTCAGTCTTAAAATGTAACGGAGGGCCTATTGTCAGAGGTGTAGTGAGTTCACTGAGCACCTTGGGTAGGAGGAGGGGGCATGCTGGCCACTGTAGACCAGATGGCAGGGAGGGAACGGTACGTTTTATCTGTCTGAGCTCCTGGTACATTGAAGGCAACTGATACTACTACTAGCACTGCAGCTGTAGCACCATTGGCTCCATCTGCAGCAGCCCCATGGTGTGGACTCCCTGGAAGCAGACCCTGGTGCCCTATTCACTTCTTCTATTCTCCCTCAAGGTAGAAACATAATGGATGAAGCCTCTGCCAGCTCTGGCAAAGGCTCTCCAGGATGGAGCACCATTTTGTTTGTTTTGCTTATCTCCAGTCCCCCAAATACACTGCTAAGGCCTATCGCCAGGCAGCCCCTGCTGTAGCAAAGACTCCCAGGAGGAAATTCTGGCTCCTCCTCGTAGTCAGCACCTGGGAGTGGTGCCTCACTTGTTCCCACTGGTTATGCTACTCTCTACTGGTGCATCACATTAATTAGGAGCTATTTTTCTACAATCCAGTTTTCTGTGGTACATATTCCCCATGCATAGAGAAAAACACGGTGGCACTAGGCTAAAATTGTAAAGAAATGATTGCAACCATTTCTGGTTGTGAGTGGTTTTATGAATTTGGTTAAGGGCAGGGATCAGTAGAACAGCAGACTATCTGAAGCTTTGTTATAGCAATTATTGTCCACAGTATTTTTAAACTCCAGAAAATTACTTCTAAAATAAGAAATACAGACCTGCTAACAAGTTTCATAGAGAGCTAAAGTAAACATGGGATTCTGTTTTTGAACAAAAAGGAATTAAAAAAAGAGAAAAGAAAAAAAGAACAGCCTGACAACAGCTTGAGTATGTAATTATAGATGCAATTCAAACAGCAAGTAACTGGCTAACACTATGCCATCCATAGCTAACTCTTTAGTATCCATATCAATGGTCTACATTATAATCAACCCTGACATCCAAAAGAAACTGAAGGCAGATACTGGTGTCCTTTTCTTGAGAACATCTACAATAGTACAAAACACATTTTGAGGATATCCACAATACAATGAAAATAC
>NW_017729029.1:77926960-77940515 GCF_001723915.1 Gavialis gangeticus | reverse complement strand
AATCAACCCTGACATCCAAAAGAAACTGAAGGCAGATACTGGTGTCCTTTTCTTGAGAACATCTACAATAGTACAAAACACATTTTGAGGATATCCACAATACAATGAAAATACTTCAAAAGAATATAAATTCCCCTTCCCCATTACCATGATCCTTCAGTGTTTGATTTTCTCTATGTACTCTTACAATAGGTCTCTGAAATAGGAAAGTGCTCTTATCCCCACTTTGCAGGTGGGGAATTGGAGTACAGCTACCTTGCTTAAAATCACAAAGGAAGTCATAGGTGGAACTGAGAATTGAATCCAGATCTCCTATGCCCTGGGCTAGTTACTTTACAGACTAAACCAGTGGTGCTCAAACTCCCGGCCCTGTGGGCCAGATATGTGGTGCAGGGCCTTGATCCTAGAGTCCCACTGGATCCTCATCCACAAGCTGGATCCAGGATGAGGTTGGCACATGGGATCAGTCTGCAGTTATGATCCAGCTGTGGACCCCCTAACCTGCATGCCAGATCTGGCCATGTGCCTGCCCAACCTGCTCTGGGTCCAGCCATAGAGTGACCCCCATGGACTGATATGATCTAGTGTGCAGGACCACACCATCCAGCTTGCAAGACTCCACATGAACCCATACATTTTGCAGCAAGGGAGCAGCAATTAACGCTCTCACCACTCCCCTGCCACCAAATTTCCTGACTCATGGAGAGTCCCATGGATTGGATGAAATGGCCTTCTGGCCTGGAGATTGGGCACTACTGCACTAAACCAGTCTTCATCTGGTCTCACAGAAACAACATGAGCTTGCTCAGTCACAGGTTCTGAAAAAACCCAGATGCAATGAACATAGGTCAGAAGTTGGTAGGTCCACCTCAGAAGCTGAAAAGACCACTGCAGAAAGGTTAAGTGGAAGACAAGAGGATAAGATCGAAACACTAAAGAGCTTCAATGTTTTAGTGCTTTATCAATTATAGTTACTGAGAGATGGAAAAATATTCTCATGTCAGGGTTCTGCCCATGCCTTAACTGTCATTACCGAAGTCCCGTGATCGTGGTTCAAGGCTCCATTGAGCTGGGTCCTATACAAAATAGCAGTCCCTGTCCTGAAGAACTATCCTGTCTTTCCACCATCTATGCATATATGTTCGTGTTAGATTAATTACCTATATTAGTTTGTGATTGCAGAATGATTGTTTTGGATTAACATTCTCATTTTTACGACCTGATTAAAAAAAACAAAGAAAAAGTAAAAATTGGTACCCTCATCAGGGTGGCTACTGACATCAATAGATGTATAAGGGGGACTAACATGTTACAACACTAATTACTGTCATGTAACTCATGCCAGTAAATAAAGATCAGTCTCTTCCCAGCACTCTTGTGTATCAAACCCTCTATATTAAAGTTTCAATGAGCTTAAGTCCCGAAGAGCTATTAAATCACATAGTATGACCTCCAGCATATCACAGACCATTAATTTCACCTGCTTACCCCTATATGGAATGCAATTACTTGAGTTACAGTTAGATTAAAGCATTTCAGTTGTCATGAGACTAAAGAAGCAGTTTAACTGTTGTGTGCTATGTTGTAAGTGTTACAAACATCTTGTGTGCAATGCAATGCTTCCTATTCTGCCCTTGCCCAATGTAGGGCAAGAAATGAACATGAGTGTGTACATATTTTTCTGTGAAAATAATTTTGTGCTTGCTGACAACCATTCAGCTCAACTTTCACTTCCCAATACAGGAGAATTTCTCCAGAGCTGGATTAAAGCTTACCTTTTAGTTTCTCCAAGAAACTCTATGTTACGGCTGGGATCATAAAGGTTATTGCACATTCAAATTGCTCCTTTGGAATAGGACCTCTGTTGGAAAAATGCAGGAGTAGAATGCATGGCTAATTCCCAATTCAGTGACGTCCCATGTAGTTCTGTCACTGCCATCAATGGACTGGCACAAACACTGTCACCAAGATTTGCAATTGGGAGGTGGGAGAGGGAATGTAATGCAATGGTGGGTCACATATTTCCGAAGTCATAATCTTCAAATCAAGTTTTAACGCATAGGAAATTTATTCTGAGCAAGTTACCAGGGGTTTCAGAAAGGGTGTATATGAGGGAAAAAGCTAAAGTAATATGCACTGAAACTAAGCTCTCATTTCTACTTTTATTAGGGAGGAAGCTGTTGCTTGTGTAACAGTGATGATATACTGTACATAAAGACAGACACAGACACTCAGGCCATGTACAGACAGTTGATGCTCTCCCAGTAGAAACCATTCATGTACAGACATTCAGGATTTTTTACCCTGAGCAAAAATGGCTACACGAGGCAAAAAATTATCTGGGAACACCCAGGTTTACCCAAGTTAAATAGCTCCCAGGAGAGTTTATCCTGAGAAATTGTATTTCTCTACACATGCCTTTTGAGAGAAGTCATAGCACAGTTCTCTGGCATCCCAAATTTACTTTGCTCCGAGCCCCTGCCTCAGAATGGGTCCAGAGGGACAGTTTATCACTTGGGCTGCATGCCACAGCCACATTCAAACACATGTGCGGCACCACATACCGTTCTCTGTGCTGCAAGGGTGCACTGCCCATGTATGCACTGCTCCACGTTTTTTTCCAAGGATTTTTTTGACCCCTGGATATCCAAAGGTCAAAAAAAACTGCAGGAAAAAAAATCAGAGCAGCGCATGCATAGGCAGCACGTGCTGCTCAAAAGCACAGCTTGGTTGCCCAGAGTTACATTGCAGCTGCTGGCCAGGCTTCACGTAGAATCACCACTGCTGTAGCCCTGGGAGGCCCCCAGGACCCCAGGTAAGGCTGCTGGGGCCAGCCCAGTCCTGGCCCTGGCCTCCCCTACCCCACCCAGGGCAACTTGTCATGTGCCAAAGCATGAGTGGCATGGGTGTTCGTTCCCTGGGGGAAACTAGCAGCAGCGCAGGGTGCAGCACCACTACTTGCCCCTGGGGAAACAAATGTCCATGCTTGTCTGGACGCACCTTACATATGAATTAACACATGCAGGCACGTGCACTTGCAGCAACTCAAACAACAGTGGCACAAATTTGTGCTCGAGATTTGTGCCTCAGCACATGTGCCTGTACATGCATGTTGGTGTCGGGCAAATTGTGCCACTTGGGGCAAACTGACCCTGCCCAGCTCCTCCCAGATCTCCAGCCAGGGGGAGCTAGAGACTGGGGCCAGCACCTATGCTGGCCCCAGAAGTATAAAAAGCTGCCCTGGTGATGCCTTTATGTCTTCAAGAGAAAAGCAGAGGACATAAAGGCATTGGGTTTCGTATCAATAGAAGACAGAATAGCAGAAAACCAGAATGTCCTCTGTGATGGCCACCCTACCCACAGCCCTGCCAGTGCCTGTCACTCCTAACCTACAGCCCCTGCTTTCCCCCACTAGCTCCCTCACAGCTGCAGCTCTGTCCCAGCATCAGGACATGAGTCCAGCTGCAGCTGGACTACCTACTGCTTTGTGGCTCTGATCAGTGCCAACCCTTGCTGTTCTGCTCCCTGTGCCCAGGCCTCAGTGATCCCCATGCTGTCCCAGGGAAGCCCTTGACTAGGGCTCAGGGACTGGCCTGGCCAAGCCCCTTCCCTTCCAAGCCAGCCTCCCCCTGCACAGGCTGTTCTAGGGGATCAGGAGGGCTCTAAGCCTGGCTCTGGCAGCCTCTTCTACCCTGACCCCCATCTCTCTCTCTCTCTCTCTCTCATAAAAATACCTGCTGCCACCTCCACCCATCCTCCTAGCCCATCACCCCTACCCCCCCCACCAGAAGCCTCTACATGCCAGGGCCTCATGTCCTAACACAGGTGTGGGCACGGGGCAGGGCTGCAGTGTGGCAGTTGCTCTGGCAGCTGCAGCTCCCACCAGCAGGTCCTGTCCTGTCTGGCAGCTGGGCATGCAGGGTATGAGATGTGTGGGGGGATGTGGGGTTTGAAGGGGAAGGAGTGTGGGGGGGTGGGAGTGGGGTTTGTAGGGGAGGTTGCAGGGTTTGGAGTGGTGTGGGGCTTGTGTGGGATTTTGGGGTGGTATGGGGTTTGTGGGGGTCAGGTTTGCAGGTGGGGGGTTTGTAGGGGTAGTTTGTGGGGGTGGGGGAGTCCCATGCCCACTCTGCCATATGGCCCACAGCCCCCCAGCAGCAGCAGCAGCAGCAGCAGCAGCAGCAGCAGCAGCAGCAGCAGCAGCAGCCATTGGGGCACTCATGCTTGCTCCTGGCAGAGACCACCAGCAGTGCGAGGCTGCCTCAGACAAGCGGCTGCACAGGGGGCTGGCCAGGCCAGGCCTGTGCACCCTCAGACAGAACCAGGCCAGCTCCTGCTGTCATCTGCGGCTTCTGGCATTGCAGGCAGAAGTCACACACCCTTGGGTCCAGCCGGGCCCTGCCTGCATGAGCGGGCCCGACTACCAGAGGTCTCAGCCAGTTCATAAACCGATTTGACCTAAATCAGTTAAGTCTGATACTACACTCAACCAGGTTTATCTTAAACCAGGTTCAGCATTTTGAAACTGGTTTATGTGCACTGAACTTCTGCTTCATTATAGGTTTAAACCAGTTTCTGATCACTTAAACCTGTTTATGTGTAATTTCTATCCCTAGTCTTTTTGATAAAACATACACACTGCTGGCATTTTAAATGGTAAAAAAAATCCCATCAACACTCTTTTTAGATCACTTACTCATTATTTGTTGGTATCATGCTAAAAATGTTGGCAATTTTCCAGTGCATTAAGAATTTGATCAGACAAGATACTGTTGTCCAGAAGTAAAACTATTAGAATACCAATCGCAAAATATTTAGCTTCACTTAAAAAAAATTCTACTGCTTACAAAATAGTAACATTATAATTATGTTTCTGGCTGCCTCTGTCCCTAGCTTGAGTACTACAGTACCCAAAGGAAAATAGTTCAGCCTCTTCACTGCTGTGTAGATCAATTAACTTACTGATATCCTAGGTACGATGTTTGTAATATTTAACTTATTTGTCAAAAGTTATGAGTTAAAAACATTGCTCACTCCACAGAATTAGTGGAGCAGAAGTGTTATATTACATGTTAAAGAAAAAATCCAGGATTTGAAATAGAAAATAATAATCCCCAGCCAAAGCACAATCAGTTTTCAACAACACTTCTGGCCATTTTATTCTAGAAAAAAATGTACTTTAAAGAAAGTATTGATTTAGCCACAGCAAGCCTCAAACTGCGTCTCCCATTCTGAGAGAGAAAGGGGTGACTCAGCTGATTTCTGTTAAAATCCCATCAGACCCTAGATGCTCATCACCTTTTTCCCCAGCCAAGAAATGACAACCAACCCACCTGAGTTGCAAGCACTAATGACCGGACTCTCTCCTCTCTCACATTTTGCAAAATCATGTACATAATTTATGAATGTGATTTTTAGGACTTGGTTGAAGTTCAGGTTTTGCAGCAAATCTAAGCATCTATACCAAAAGTAGGCTTCGGCTGAAGGTCTAAGCATAGCTTTATCTAAGTAGATCATATGATTTTACAGCATTAGGCCCACAAAGATATGAGAAACAGACAAGTGAAATAAGTCATCTGATTGGTGGAAGCAATGGGGCTGGATGTGTTTAAGTCAGTATGCCCAGATGATCTTCATCCAAGGGTGCTGAAAGAATTGGCCACTGTCATAGCAGAGCGACAGGCACAGCTGTTTGAGCACTCTTGGTGCTCAGGTCAGGTCCCAGAGGACTGGAAAAAGGCGAATGTGGTCCCTATTTTGAAGAAGGGAAGGAAGGAGGATCCGGGTAACTATAGACTGGTTAATCTCACCTCTATACTTGGGAAGACCTTTGAAAAAATTATTAAGGGTTACATTTGTGGGAGTCCAGTGGGGAAAGCAATGCTAAAGGGCAACCAGCATGAATTCATAGCAGGTACATCCTGCCTGACTAACCTTGTTTCTTTTTATGACCAGGTCACAAAATGCCTAGAATCAGGAATCAAGGTGGATATAATCTACCTGGATTTTAAGAAAGCCTTCAATACGGTATCTCATTCTGTTCTCGTAAATAAACTGACCGGCTGTGATGTAGATGATTACATGGTCAGGTGGGTGGCAAACTGGCTCAGGGGTTGCATCTAGAGAATGGTGGTGGATGGGTCGGTATCAACCTGGAAATAGGTGGGCAGTGGAGTTCCACAAGGCTCAGTTCTTGGACCGGTGCTGTTCAATGTCTTCATCAGTGACTTGGATGAGGGCATGGAAATCATTCTGTCCAAATTTGAAGATGATACCAAATTATGGGGTAAAGTTAACACACCAGATGGTAGGGAACAAATCCAGGTGGATCTGGACAGGTTGGAAAAGTGGGTGAAACAGAACAGGATGCAGTTCAACAAGAACAAGTGCAAGGTGCTGCACCTAGGGAGAAGGAATCACCAGCATGCTAACAGGATGGGGGAGGACCTTCTCAGCACCACAGCAGTGGAAAGGGATCTTGGAGTCACTGCTGACTCCAAGATGAACATGAGAAGGCTGAGAGGTGATCTTGTGGCCATTTACAAATTCATCAGAGGGTACAGCAAGGAATAGGAGATGCTGTGTTTAGCAGGACACCCTTTGGAGTCACTAGGAACAACAGCCACAAACTGATGGAGAGCAGATTTAGATTAGACATCAGGAAGAACTTCTTTACGGTAAGGGTTGCCAAAATTTGGAATGGGCTTTCAAGGAAGTTGGTGTTCTCCTCTACCTTGGGGGTCTTTAAGAGGAGGCTAGACATGCACCTGGCTGGGATCATCTGACCCCAGCACTCTTTTCTGCCCAGGGCAGGGGATTGGACTCAATGATCTGCTAAGGTCCCTTCTGAGCCTAACATCTATGAATCTATGAAAGACATCAAATAAATGAGGGATAACACTGGATATTTTAAAAAGCATATGCATCTAGAAGGTACAAGTACTAACCACAATAATATCATTGCAGCAAGTTGGCATAAATGCTAATGATGATTAATTCAGGTGGATAATTAATCTATAAGAATTAGGGGTCCAAAGAAAGGAGTACTGCAGAAGTTTAAGGCAAAAGGGAAATGTTTCTAATATGAATACGTACAAATAAAAGGGGAGCTACTGTAACTGTAAAATAAATAATACCTCTTGGCATAGTCATAGTCATAGAGGGTGAGGACAGATATAATGAATGAAATGTTTCCAAGTGAAATACATTTGGAAGTGTTTCAAAAAGGGAGTATTTCGACCAACAGGCCCATGGAGGCTCCTGTGCCATTCTGGCTGGAATATTTCAAAGCTGCAGCCTCATTTAGCTCCAGCCAGGCGGTCCTAGAAAGACTACAGCAACCTGCCCCTCTGCTCTCAACTCCCTCTGCTTCCTCTTCTCAATGGGATGGGAGAGAGGGGGGAGGGGAGAACAGAAGGAAGAGCAGTGCGGACAGGTAAGCTAGTGGGGAGGCTCCCAAATCCGAACCTTTCCTCTTCCTCTTACAGAGGAGGATTAGAGGGGGTTGGAATAGAGGGCTTGGCATCAGTGTTGGTAGGGTGGGCAGGGGTTAAGCCCAGCTCTGGCTCCTGTCCCATCCCAGCTCCCCTATGCTTCCAGACATAGGTAACCCTGTGCTGTGTCCAGTGTGCCTGATCCCACACGCTACATGAAGCACACACCAGCCAACATCCAAGGCCCACACCACACACATTGTACAGGGCCAGCATAGTACATGCTACACACAGCACCTTTGCTGACCTGACTTTGCATGATGGCTCTGGCATAACTGGACAAAATAGTACAAATTTCAGATTAGGCTGTAGGGAAAAGCGTGCGTCAGATTCTGCCATTCTGCTTTAGTAAAATTTTATGAAAATTTTTCACATACCTCTATGACTACAGAAGCACAAGGCCTCATCTACACCAGCAATTTGAACACCACAGATTTTAAAGTCTTCCTGCTAAGAATCCTTTTCTTTCTTAAATTGCATGCTATAAAATGTTAGGGAAGCATTTGCCTTACCCAAGAGAGCTTGTAACCTGCAGCATTGGTAATGGAGTTAAATGTGGACTGTAATGCTGAACTCAGCATGTATGAAGTATTAGAAAATGTTCAGAAGAGTTCATGGGTCCCTGGGGGACTTGTGGAAAGGTGCTGGAGGTTTAGCAGCCCTCAAGCATTGTGGCGCAGTGCTAGCCAGCATCCATGTTACAGAGCAGTTGTGCTAGACGCTGACAAACAGTTCTAATTCAGGTGTCACTGTGCATGCCTGAGAGGTTGTATGCCAGGACCGGAACAAATTAAAACGCATCAAGGTATATCACAAGTTAACTTTTCAGTAAAAGACAAGCCCCTGGAATGCTCCAATATCATCTTTTCCTCTAAGAACAGGACATGATAATCCTCTGGAAACAAACGCTGTATTCTGCAAGAATCAGACCCATTGTTTCAGGCAGGCTAGAGATCTGAGGCTACAGACATCTCCTTGGAGTGTTGAAACTGTGAAAGTCTGAATGGTGACTACAGATACAGTGTGGAATTTCAGCACTGGATAATGAGAGAGTCAGAGCAACTTTCACTGCCAGTCCTGCTGCAATGTGTACTGCATAAGAAATGTTGAGGCTTCACCCAGCTAAGCCAAGTCTATTTCTCTTCTCCCTCCGCTGATGAGGATATATCCTCCCTCATCCTTACAGGACAGGAATAAAATAAAATAAAATAACAATGGATCCAGCTTTGTGGAGACTATGAACCCATTACTGTGAATTATCTGATCCTTAGACTACTGGGATCAGAAACCGGCTTTCAGAGATTATTTACAAATCAGCTAAATAGTATTTTGGCTTGACACTTGTGTTAAAATTATAGCAATATATATACAGTAGTAATACCATCAATCATAAATAGGGCATCCACTAGCAGAATGTGGACTCAGCTATTGATGCATCTATTACCATCTATCTCCAGCAAGAGAAATCATAAACCAACGTCTATACAGAAAATTATCTTAAGAATGATAAAGAGAATAACTATAGTCACATTTTTTGCCTTGTCCATCCTCATCTCTTCTTTCTTGTTAACTATAAATATGTGCATCTTTCGTATGTTTACCTACAACACATACTACGTGACAGACAGGGCTATTCTGTTTATTGAAGCAGAACTTGAGATATTCCCCAAACTGCTACCTTGAACCTCTTCACTGTTTTGCAGTTTGCTCCTATTACCATTTAATTAGTGTTAATTAGTCTAGAAAGTCCTGAGCATGGGTTTTTCTATTTTTTACAGTTATCTTGTTTGTGCTCTCTACCTCTTGTTCCAACTCTTCCCCTTTACAGCTACTTACTCAAAAGGGTCACTAGGATCATCTCTCTGGAGCTCTGGAGGAATCGGTATTCTTTTGTAGTACATTTCCCAGTCGAAGGCTCCTCGCATGGCATCCCCCGCCTGCGCCTCGTAGCCAAAGTGATTGTGGTCAATGACATCGATCATGGGACACACAATAGTTTTGTGGTTTAGTGCAATCTGGTCTGAAAAATGAAAGTAGAAAATAGGAAATGGCATATCTAGTCAAGCCATCTATCATATTACTGCAAAGCAAATCCCACAGGCTTCTTGAAGTTCAAAGATTGCCTGCTTAGTTCCCTGTGGCCCCCAAATCATTTCACTTTTCAAATCTGCATCAACCCTTTATCCAAAGTGGATTTAATGCATTTGGGCATTGATTAGATGCAATTACAGTTCTTTAAAGAGAGAAACATCCCAATGAGACCTGCGGAAGTCCAGTCATCTATATCTCTGTCACTTTGCAACTCGGGGCTGTCCCCAATCTGTCACCTTAGGAACAAGGCAGCAAGCAAAATATAAAAATACACTAAACTACTGTTTAGTGTGAGGTGTGTACTGCAAAGTCTTGGGAAGGAAATGTCCATTTATTAGTGTTCCAAAATATCAATATTGGACTTAGTGATAATACAGCCTCTGCTCCTGCAGCACTTTAAGGCACACCAACCAGCTTGGAGGTCAAATGCTGCCAATTATTTCAAATGGGAAACAGCAACAAGAGGGCTTGTCACCTTTATTACTCCTTTCTCTGAGAAGGAGCTAAAACATTATTTTCACCTTCTCTTGTTTTTAAAGCAGATACATCCTTTTGCTTTATCTTTTTTCATCAGAAATGTCAGTCTGACTCATCATCCTGCCCTGCTAAATTTAAGGCTTGGGAAAGGGGCAGCTCTGAGATTTGCTGTTGGTGAACTCACTCTTGCAATGTACCTTTAGGAGCCCATCTTGGTTAAGAAAAGCATGAAAGGACAGAAACAAAAAATACCTATTTTTGGTCACCATTATAAAGAAAAATCCCAGAATGCCAAGTGAGATGCTGCTATATTTGGAAATAGTGGCACTTCTTTGAAAATAACACATTGTAGGGTCTTCTCTCTATATTTCTAAAGGGACAGTTTTCAATATCTCTTGATAAGACACTCATATACAACAGTCACGAGAGTGGAATAACAATCTAGATGGACAGAGAAAGTTTAATGGATTATTACCATCATGGATATTAGCATATCTTACTTTTGAATGGCTAAATTTCAAAAAACATTCTTTTTTTACTTTACAGAAACAGCTGCAGCTTATTTGTAGTCAGTGACTTACCCTATCCAAAAATGGGAGTTGACCTGATCAGTAGTGAGAAATGTTTATGTCTGAAAGTTTGGGATGAGGAGCTTTAAAACTAGAGATTTTAATGCTAAAATAAATAAAAAAGATAATTCTCTCATCAAACCACAAAAGCCTCACCCAGACTGCTGCAATGAAGTTGTTTTGTCAGTTCAGGGCTTGGTCACTTTTGCCAAATTTTAACTGAATTCACTAGTGCAGTATCTAAGGCCATATTTAATTATCAGTACAATGCTACTTTGAATGTAATCTCTTTTCACTGTAGTCCTGTCAACAGCTGTGGAATTATGGCAGTTTGATTCTGATCCTTCTGTCAGCTATGGGACAGCTTTTGAAGGACCGGGTTTGAAGTGGATGTGTAGCTTACATCCTTTTCTGCATCTGTAAGAAGCCTCCGTCTTCAAAGGGCCGGCAGGATTGGAACTCTGAGAGCAAGGAAGTGACCCAGATAGGCAGGGAGACCACTGTACAGGGTGCCACACACTCATAATCCCCTGCTGGAAGCCAGCAAGTTTTTTAAGTATAAGAAAACACTTCCGTGTCTATGCTGCACTGCACTGTGGAACCTGCTTCTTCCCCAGGGAGCTGTGACAGTGCAGTATGGCCTCAGAAGGGAAAATGTTGTTTCTCTGTGTTATGTGCACACGTGTGAAGACAGCAAATAATCACTCTGCCTTCATTCAAATGACTCAGCCATCAGCCAATACGCTTAGAACACCAGCATTTCTACACGTGGGCACAGGTACCCGAGTGGCTGCTGAGCAAAGGCTGAAATCCTGCATAAGTCTCCTTCCCCTATTCTTTGTTCATAACTTTCGTACAAATTCCTTTTGGCACGAAAAATTGTACGCGTGGTTTCTCCCTGTCGGCCATATCTTTGAAAAACTTGCAAGGAAATCTGTTTGTTTTTTTTTAATTGTGTATTTGTAAAAATAAACAAACTAAAAGGGTATGCCCCAATAACCACAATGTATCAGGGAGCTATGGCATGGCTCTAGTGGGAGCTAACTCCTTTTCTCTTTGACAAGGTTGCATTTGTCCACCTGAAAATCTGATTTTAAAAAGGACTCATTAACCCAGTGCAAAACTGTGTGTGGATATTCTTATTTTAGCTTTGTTTAAGTCAGTTAGAAATCAAATATAAGCTAACCTAAAACAAACACATCTTAGCATGAAATAAGAATGTTCATGCTGAGGTCTGCACCACTGAAACCAACAATCTAGAAGTTCAGTTGGCGTAAGTTTCTTACAGAAGAAAGATCTAAGGTGCAAATGCTCCAGACTTCTTCCCCTGATTATTCTGAACACAGTCCTAGTATTGGTAAGGACTCACCCAGAGGACCTATTTAGAAAGATGGGGTAGGCCAATAAATTTAGAAAATTTCCACACTAGGACATTGCCAAGTGTTTCTCAGTGTGAAGGCTTTCCAACACGTGTCCAGATCCAGTCACAGACAATGAAGGAAACCTACAGAGATGCAGCAAGAAAGCAGCAGTACCATATTTACTCAAATATAAAGTGGCCCTGAATAGAAGATGACCCCCCAGTAATTAGATTCCATATATGGAAAATTTATAAATTTGTTATAATTTTCCAGGTATAGAATCTAACAATTGGAGGTTTGCCTTGAATTTGTCCCCCTCTCACTGCTACAGGAGGGAAAATATATCTGTGGGGGAGGGGTGATCAGGTGACCCTCTCTCTCTCAGAGCCCCTTCCCCATTCCTTATTGTCAGACCCTGTTCTCCCCAAGCACTAGAAAATGAGGGGCAAATCTGAAAATACTGACTATAAAATAAACATACCCACAATAATTCAGTTCATCCCAAATGGATGAATTTTACCTTTCTTGAAATTGCTGCAAGTTTTAGCACAGGTACTCCATAAACACACTTCCATTTGGGCAACAATTGTGTCTACTTGCATATAGTACAAACTATGCATGATCCTAGTCCAAAACCAAAAGGCTCATGATTTACTATATAGTTCACTGAGCTGGACCCCAGTAGAGTTAACAGCATTTCAAGCCATGGTGACCCCACAGCTCAGCACTGCTCAATATGTTTGTGTCCTCCAGATACCTCCCACAAAGGATTCATGTGCTAATTAGTTGCCCACTCATGACTGAAACTGGATGTTCTTGTCATGAATCCTGGGATCCCCCAAAATGTATATGCAGATGAGGTACAGGGCAGCTTGGTCCAGCTCCACCTCATGGAGAGGGGTGAGACACACTAGAGAGGGGGCAGCAGAGGGATTTTATAGTGAACTGTTTGGGCCCCCATTTGGTGATGTTTGCCAGACATTTAAGGCTGAAGAAACAGGAATCATTGGAAATGGGAAAGAAAGGCACAGCTCAGCAGTAGGAGTGAAACAGAAATTAAAATGCATTCAATGTAGTAGCTCACCATGTCCTGAGAAAGAGTTGGCACTCATGGGGACTGAGTAAAATGGGCACTACCATATATTTTATTCAGATGGGCTGTACTAACTTATCCTTGTGGTCGATTCCCAACAGCATCTACACCTTTTTAGCACCAAGGGGAGAGTGTCAGAGCTGGCTCTGGCCCTCCTGGTGCCAACCTGGTATTGCAGTACCTATAGGACCAATACCAGTTCCTTACAGAGGTAACACTTCCTGTTTTTTAAGGGACACACACACACACGCATGCACACACATTCCCATCAGTATGGGCCATGTGTTTTATAGTCATGTTCATTGCTGGATGCATTTAATCAGCTTCATAGTTGCTTTCCATTATGGAGCACATACTGCTTTTAGCATCAGTTTAATGATAGACAGTGTATTTAATAAGGTTTTCTTGTATACACATGTAAAATGTGTATACAAGGTTTAACACGGACAAGTGTAAGGTGATGCACCTGGGGAG
>NW_017729029.1:77920629-77926949 GCF_001723915.1 Gavialis gangeticus | reverse complement strand
TCCCTTCCGACCCTAGAAACTATGAAACTATGAAAATGTAGAGCTTTTTCCTGCCTGCAGCCTCAGGGGGAAAGCCTCATTTTATATTTGAGTAAATACGGTATATTTACTCAACGCTGAAAGAACTGTCAGGTAGATTCTGTGGTAAAAACCTTCAAAAAGACCCATCATTAAGAGAGTTGGATTTTAACGGTGCTCTCATTAAAAAATTATTAAGAGTGTTTTTGCAATTTACTTGGTCCTGAAATAGTTCATTCTTCCTCTTTAGAAAGGCCGTAGGCAGGGTACCCTAAAAGCAATTTTCTTTTGTTTTGGTCATTTTGCCTCTGCACTTGCTTTGCTCCTCTTTATTTTCTCTGTCAACTGCCTGGTTTAATGGGTGTAGAGCCAGCCGATCCTTGGCTGTGGTGGCTATGCCTACCTGGCAAACTAAGCATGCTCAGCCAGACCACCCTCTGGGCTGTGCTTCTCTGGGCAGACTGCCACCTAGGCTGGAAGCATGATAGCTGTGTCTGTGGGGCTCTTTTGTTGGCTAATTAGCTGCTTGCAGCTCTGCCTGGGCTCATCTGAAGTTATTAGCACTAGTTATGACATCCAATTAACCCACAAAGGCAAGAGACTTCTCTCCGAGCTTGATAAACTGAGTATGGCCAGAAGGTTCAGCAGCTGCATGCCTTGTAGAAGTCATGTTTATGTTAGTTGAAGTCAAATGTCCTTTACACTGTTGGCAATTAGGATTTTACATGAAGGCAGTGATGCTATTGAGAAAAATGAGGATGTTGTGATTAGAAAAAAGTGATAACTCAGGGAGAGACTGGATAGGTAATTTAGTCCCCTAGTCTGAAGGGAGATGGGTTTAAATTTTATAGATTACACTGGTATCGATTTGAGAGGGATATTAAGGGACAGTATCTTTCTGGGTTATGTGGCATACTTCAGGAACAGTATTTTGCTGCCTGCATATGTTTAATGAGCATATTTTGCTGTCAAATCAGTCCCAGCAGCAAACTTCAGGAAATGGCTGCTCATTGATGAAACTCTAAATTGCTGCAAACTTTTATGTAGGATTTAAATTTTAAGTAGAATTTTTTTTGTCTTTATTACAGAAAAGAGGGAAGCACTGAACTTTGTTAGAGTTGTGTGAGTAGTTGGGTATACAGGGGAGAGGGCCTTGTTTCCTGACTTTAATCCTAGACTACCTACAATTGATTCCTTCCATTTCTTTGACTAATGGAGCTTTGCTGGTTCTAGCTGGAATCCAGCAAAGCAGTCGATAGCAAATCATTCTTTCTTAGCTTCCTATTGTGAATGCAGTTGTTATTGGTTTTAAGTCCAAGGTCTGGGATACATTTACAACAAATGCTGATTTAGTGGAATGTGTAAGGGGAGGAAGAAGTACAATACCTGCATATAAAAAATTCCTTAATGCTTTTAGGTTTATAGCACATATCTAACTTGATGCTGATATTTGTTATTAACAAATTAAAAAACTCATGTAGATCTGAATTATACTTCAGAATTGTTACTAGTTCTTTATTTCACAGATGACTGCAAAATTAAGCAGCATGGACTCTTTCCTCTCTTTGATTACTGCATAATCAGCATATATTTTCAGCCAAATTATTCCAAAGAAATTCAGTAGTATAGGCCAGGGTTTGCAAATCTTACTTTGTGCTGAGGATATGAGTTGCCACACACCAGCTGCAGAATAAGTCCAGCTGTCTGGTGTAGTGAAGTGATCTTACTGTGGGACACAAGTGTGATTCTTGGCACTTCTACTATGTGTTCTGACTATAATGGTGAATTAATGTACAAACACTTACTAAGCAAGGGAGGCAGCCAATTCACGTTGACTTCACAATGGGAATCCAGGAATGTCAAGATTTCTCCTTTAGCCATTGAGGCTCCTAGCAGCCTGGTACGAATGAGCCCTTCTCGTTTCTTGGTGCGCACAATCCTCACTTTGGCAAAACGAGCCATGTATTCCTCCAACTTCTCTTTCAAGTGTTCTGGAAAGGAGGGGAAAAGAAATGGGGCTATTAACTATGGAGGGCTAAAATAATGGATCTGCTGGTAAACAGGTGAACAACATGTGTCACTGTAGGCCCTCGGTGCCCTTTCATTCTTTATAGTTTCAAGTCCTTCATTATCTCCCATGAACCCTTTCTGAGATGGTTCATAAACTACAACTGTTCTTTGTTTTAACACACAGAGGAAGCCACTGACATTCTAGACCTTTTATTGCACAGTTGCTACTGGCAAGCTGCCATCCACTATATAATCATGGCTAAAACAACTGCAGGATGCTCATCTACTCTCTGGTTCTTGAAGCCCAAGGCCAGATGAACATTTTTGTCATGTGGTTTTAGAAATGCTGTCCTTCCCAAGTGGGTTTCTTGTTTCTATTAATTATACATGAAGATGCACAGAAAACAATTTTTAAAAATGAACTGTTTAATTGGCAGGACTAAGTTGTTTCTGAGGTTGGGAGATGAAATAAACTTGCAGGCTCTCTCAATAGTTGGCCGCCAGCTTGACGCAAACGGATGGCTGGCTTGCTAATAAAATTAAGCTGCAGATGTACAGCTGTTGATAGATTCCATACTCTTCTGTCTGTATAGCCTGACTGTGTTTGCATCACAAAACAGCACATTTGGGAACATTTTTTTTCTTCTAATTAAAAACAAACAATAGGAATGAAATTACCCACAGTTTTGCCTCCCCCTTAATACATCTACAAGAGGAAAAATAATCCATTGCCTTTGATGAAACACCTTGCCTTGTCAAGTTCATTATTACTCTGAATAAATGCAATAACTTTATTTGGCAGGGAAAAGAGGGCAGAAACACATAGCAGCTGATGACATGCTGTATTTATTGAAGCTCTTAGCTGCACACTAATTCTCTCTGAAACTGAGTTTGTAAGGTTATGATAGTCTCTGTGTGATGCAGATTCCTTTGAGATTTTTTGCCGTTTGGTGCCATTGGTCACTCTGGGCTTTGGATTGGCTTTGTCTTGTTTCTGACTGTAAGGCCTTCTCTACAAGTTACTTGTATCATGCAATTACCGGGCTAATTGTGTAAGTAATTTAGACCACTTACATGTGCAAATTAACTATCGTGCCTTAAAAAGGCCCAACCAGCTATAAAGTTATTTCTGGAAAATGTGAAATACTTTTTATAGCTGGTTTCTATCCATCTTGAATTTGCACATGTAGCAGGGTCTGGCCCTGTGGCTGGGGCTCCCAGCTGCTGGGATGTACCATGGGCAGCCAGGCCTGGGATCCCACAATGGAGGGGACTCTCAGCCCCAGCAGTACTCATGGCACCCAGGACTCACCCAGTAGTGCCCCACAGCTGGGAACTCTGGGTCCTGGCAGCCATGGTGCACTGCCATGGCTGCTAGTCCCATCAGCTACAGGACTTGCAGCTATGGGAGCTTGTTACTTGCTGGTACAGTGACTACACTAGTTCAGAGAATAAATAATTATAGGTACTGTGTGTTTAATTTTGAGATTTTGAAATGAAGAGAAATCAGAATATTGTTTGAGAGAATTTTTCTCTCTCACTTGACTATAAAAGTAGCAGAAGTAGGAAACAATTTCAGCAGTCAATTATAAAAATGGGTGACTGGTGCCTCCAGAGCCTGGGGGCGCACCAGATCACTGATGGCGGGGGAGGGGGTCCGATTGCCAAGCCAGTGGCCAAACCGGAAGTACGCTTCCAGTTCGCGGCTGGCACTTCCAGGGGGTGCACAGCCAATCACAGGGGGTTCACATGCACCCGTGTGCACCCCCTACACATTGCCAATGGTTATAAAATGGTTTTGAAGGTGAAGACAGACATCTCCAGAGTTACAGATAATAATGGTTCTCAAATCAGTATACAAATGCTTCTACTCTGCATTTCCTTTTGAAACTTATATTATGTCCTGGGATGCTCAGGAGCCCCAATCCTGCCATCCTGATGCCATAATAAGACAAAGGACAAAAGATGACCTCTAATCAAATGTCCCTATATATTCTAAGGTTATACAAATAGTAAAAATAGGAGCAGTGTTATTCTCAATAAATTGGCACCCCCGTGATTGAAAGTCCTGGAGAAGCCCTGTATCTATTTTCATGAAAGCCACAGAGTTTAGCTGGTTACAAGGGTAGACCCTACATAAAACACATTACAGTCTAAGTGGTCATAAAAGTGTGGGTTGCTCTGAAAAGGTCAGAAGAAATGCAAAACTATGATCCTCATGCTTTATAAATACATAGGACAAGCATTTGAGAATATTTTATAGCTTTTCAGTACAAATTCCAAAAGCCTCAGAAAGCTAAAATGTGCCACAGGTAGAGAGCATGAAAGACCAACGGTGCTGCTATACCTTGGGGCCCTGAAAGAGTAAGGAATTTTTTTAGGTAAAGTATGCCCAGAACATCCTAAAATTAAACAATACCCCATGCTAGAGAGGAAGAGGGAAAAACACAGCAGTCTTTCCCAATCAGAAGAAAGAAAAGCTCCTAAGGGAAAACTCCTTCCTGCCCCAAGTCTGGCGATTAGTTTAATCAGAAATGTGTGAATAGGACCCACCAACCAGTATTCAAGCAGTTTTCCAGTACAGACAGGAGAACCTTGCCCAAACTCCCATCTTTAGCGATGGTCAATATTCAGTGCCTCAGAAAAAGGCAAGGACCAAACTCGCCTCAAAATCTAACCATACAGAAAAACAGATGTCAAGCCATGAAGTAATACACTGAGAGCAGCAGGTTCTTCCTGCCCTCTTCAGAGGAGACTACCAGAAGCCCTGAAGCCATAAGCTATATAGTACAGTACAACTTGTATAGTAAGTGTACAAAAAATTCAGGAGAAGGAAATCCAATCCAGAACCAGATTTCATTTTCTCACTTTTCATTAATATATGCACTATATTTGCTATTCTTTAGTCATAAGGTACTATTCCTGAGCTGACAGATTCATTGGTGTTTTCCATCACTAATATCTATCAGCTTTGTTTTGTTTAAATTACTTTTCACCCATAACGTCAAAATAAACACCCCTATGACAGAGAACTCCTTGAGTTTCTCTACATGGAAAAGAGGAGGGGGAAAAATCTGGTTTTTACTATATCCATTTCAGTTTAATTTTATCTGAGTGCCCACAGGTTGCTGTTGATATTACCTCCTCAGAAAACCTTTGCATCAGACATATATATATACATATATATATGCTGAGAAGCCAGTAAGCTTACTGTTCAAACAAACACACATCCCTCAATGCCTATGCAAAACTATGACTTCTGATAAAGAAATTATAATGTGATGTGCAAAACAGAAAGCAAAATGAAATGAAATGGCCTTTAAATCTCCAGGAGACAACACATTCAGGCCATTTATTACCAATGGAATCGGTTCAGGCAAGCTTGCCATGACAATAAAACATTGAGGTAGGATGGCTTCATTTATATGCTGTGATATTACATAAATTTTACTTTCAGAGGCAGGCATGAGAGAGAGTCAGTATTTAAATTCTTCAGTGAGCAATAAATGGTGTACCTCAGATGTAAAAAAGTCAGTGCTCTTGTCACTAAAAATAGGGAGAAGATGCCTAATTTGTAATTTAAAAAGAAAATATATCATTCTTTCCTTCACAGTGCTGATTAAATGAGGTAATAAATCATGTGTCTGATACATGCCAGGCATCTGCCAGGGCAAGAGTTGGCGCAGAAGGTGACAAATAAAGAGTCATGCAGGAGCAGGAGTTTTATAGGCTGTCACTGGTATGACAAGTGATGATAAAGGGCAGCATTATGTCTCTTCTACTGATAGTCTATAAACAAATTTTCCATTGCAATTCCTTTGTGTGGCCCTCTTTATCTTCATTTAAAGCCTGAAGGAGGTGTCCCCCCCTCCGAAAGAACAGCTTTAAGACAATTGCTTTGTCCTAATAATTAAAGGTCTGCTCAAGCAGAATACCAAATTACTTAATTCAATACCTAAAAAGTAAACTTTGAATTGATGATTCCTCCTTTGCATTTTAAAAAAATGTAAACTTCCCTTTTGGGTGGATGGCTAAAATGGGTATGTTTTGTATGGGGGCTCCTGTCAACTGATTTGCTATGTTTATGCAACCTGCTTCACCAAGATCCCTTTCCAAGGGTGCCCAGAAAGAGGTTTAAGATAAGATACCACAGCTAATGAAACCTAGATGGAGAATGTTCTTTCTTAGTCTTTAGGACTGGTATAGCTCCAAAACATAGGGCAATGCCAGAAAAAAGTAAAGGAAGGGAAAAGATATGGAGGGGGCAGCTAAAGCCTATGTAGATGCTTTAG
>NW_017729029.1:77909280-77915629 GCF_001723915.1 Gavialis gangeticus | reverse complement strand
GCCCAGAAAGAGGTTTAAGATAAGATACCACAGCTAATGAAACCTAGATGGAGAATGTTCTTTCTTAGTCTTTAGGACTGGTATAGCTCCAAAACATAGGGCAATGCCAGAAAAAAGTAAAGGAAGGGAAAAGATATGGAGGGGGCAGCTAAAGCCTATGTAGATGCTTTAGCTTGTCATAGTTTCATAGTTTCTAGGGTCGGAAGGGACCTGAGTAGATCATCTAGTCCGACCCCCTGCCATGGCAGGAAAGAGTACTGGGGTCAAACGACCCCAGCAAGGTGTACATCTAGCATACATCAGACTCTGTATCTGCCTTAGCTTGCCCCACAGGTGGTTGCTCGCTGTCATCTACCTGACTTCAGGCTCCAAACTCCTGCCTAAAGCAGTACTACCACACTTCCTGCCCTAGTGCTATTTGTCTGGTACATCAGCTGTGTTCTTCAGGTGTTCAGATGACAGTTACAGAGTATCGATTACTTAATGTTTTGATGAATTGCATTTAATCAAAACTGCATCTATTTTGATTTTATTTTACTTGGAAGAATATAATTTGAACTAATTAGGCATCCTCTGGATGTGTAAAATGTATGTATAGGCAGGTAATTCTACAGTGCCAAAAAGCTTGTGTTAGTGTCTTTCACCACATGCTATTAGCTCCCTCCCTACATAGAAGAGCTGTAAATAGGGACCTACTGAACTCATTACAGAAGTGGGCTGTGCAGCAGCTCCTTTAATGTTGCAGGTTTCTCCATGCACCCTCCAGAGCTGATTGGCTGAGGGGCCCTGGTGGCCCTTCGGTTTGTTGCTGATCACCAGCCAGGAGGCAAAAACAACACCATATTTAAAACCATGTTTTTTGCCTCCCTTTTGATCAGAAGTGAGCAGAGGAGCCCCTCCACCAGTCAGCAGGGGGCGCCTGTAGGGGAACCGGCAAGATTAAAGGAGCCACTGCAAAGCCCACTTCGGCTGTGAATTTGGTAGGTCCCCACCTATAAGGCAAGGGTGGAGCTGGAGGGGATATGATCAAGTGTATGGTGCACTGGTGACTTTGGGCCAAAAGAATAATCCAAGTGGATGTAGTTGCTGTAAATTCAAGTAGTCCTATGGCCCATCTACTAGGGCTATGCGACGCTTTGGTTCGGCAGAGATTCGGCCCGATTCAGTGGTGGAATCTCTGAATCTGAACTGAATCAGGAGACCCTTTAATCTCTCTGAATGGAATTGGAACCCTCTGCATCGATTTAGAGAGATTCGGGAAGATTAGACGAATCGGACATAGACAGCTTTAAATGTTTTTTCTACATACCTCAAGGTACCAGGCATCTTGTGAATGCAGAGATGGTGGGGCTGATGAAGTGTCCCACAGGAGGTTGGGGGGAGAGGGTGGGGGGTCCCCAGCGCGCTTGGCAAGACCCAGAAGTGAACCAGAAGTACTTCCGGTCAACTTCTGGGTCTGCCAGGTGCCCTTCCAGCTCAGTGACTGGTGCCTCCTGGGGCTTGGGGGCCCCTGGGCCCCCCCCCCCCGTGATTGATCACTGAGTTGGGGAGGGGGCGGAAGGGCCCCCAGCATGCTCAGTGGCAGTACTTCCGGTCCACTTCCAGGTTCGCCGCCAGGTATGTGGGGGGGACCCCCCCACTCTCCTGTAGGACGCTCCATCCACCCCACCATTGTAGTATTCATGAACCATGCCTGGTACCTGGAGGTATGTAGAAAAAATGTTTAAAGCTGTGTCTATGGCTGAATCACTGATTCTCCAACTCAGCATTGAATCTTCGGATTCAGCCGAATCAATTTGGTGACAGAGATCTGAATCAACTAATTGAATCACTGGCCCTGATTTGGGCTGAATCTGAATTGAACAGGGCCTGTTTCACACACCCTTACTATCTACTACGCACTAGGGTGTGTTAAGCAACTGGCCAACCCCAGGATGAGGGAGACAGGAAAATACTTTAAGGGGACACCTTTTTTTTTCTGCAAAGGCTGACCCTCAAGGTACTTAAAGACTGAGTCCAGTATATACAGTAGGGCTCACATACATTGTATAATTGATTATGCTCCCATTGTAGAAAAGCAACCTGCACACTATGGAAAATAAAAGCTTACTGAAGAGAAGATTGAGAGGTGACTTGATCACTTTGTATAGATACTTACAAAAGGGATATGATGGCAGAGAGCTGTTGCACTTTGCTGAACAAAGGTAGAAGATTCAAGGGCTGGGAGCTGAAGTTAGAAAAAAATTCAACCTTGAAACAAGATGCAATTCCTTAGATAGCAGTTAAACACTGGAACAAATTAAGACAAAGGTTTGGAGATAACTTAGCTTGGAGTTTTAAATCTTTTTAAAGGAGATGCTTAAATCCAGCTTCAAGGAGAAAGTACCTGTGTATGTGGGGTATGCCATGGTGACTTTTGGCTTTGAAATCTATGAGGCCTCAGTCCATGCCTCTCATTTGTGGACTTTGGGGAGAACAGGATGGCATAAATTGCCCACAACACTCTCATAACACTTGTAGCTTTTGAAATCTTACACTTCAGCTCTCAAGGAGTCCTGTCCCTCCCCTCCTCCCTCCCCAGTGCACAAATAGCCATGTGTGTTGAAGGCTGACCACTGCTAGAGATGCCACAGTGTACAGCCTGGATTCGAACTGTGGTGGTATGTCTTCTTGATGCCTGGTTAGCTTGTTTTGTTCACGGTTAGTGTGGGTAGCATGGTCTAATGGGTGGCTAGTTGTGGACCCTGATGACTGGCTGGGCAGGTCTGGGATACTAGGATGAGACCAATAGTGAGGGTTATTAGCCAGAATGTCAGACCTGGGGTAGATAGCTAGATGCCAGAAGCCAGGAGACAAAGTCAGGGCAGATGCTGGAGTCAGGCCTTGACAAACTAATGCCAGGAACTGAATAATCACGAGTCAAGTGCCAGGAACAGGGTGTAGCCAAAAACACAGTGAGAAGTGTAGTGGATGGGAGCTCTGAAGGAAGCAAAGTGTGTTGTGCAGAGCCTGAAGCAAAGAGGTGACCAGAAGGGTTATAACTCACGTATTTCACTCTAGATTGCTTAGCTATAGTGGAGGGACCATCCCTCACAGGGGTCATTACTAGATTTGGAGTCAGGAACAAATTTTCCCCCAGCTCAGACTGGGGATTTTTTGTACCTCCTTCTGCAACACTTTGTCTGCTAATTCAGATCATTGCCTGGATACAAGCTGTAATAAAATCCCTGTTTTTGTGGGGTCATTGTACACCTTGGTCTCTTCTGCTGTGTGCCTTTACCATAGTCTCCTGAGGCCTGAATTTCTTTAGTCTATCAAACCCAAGTCTTTGGGTTTGATATAGAGTATCCAGATGAAACTTAATGGACTGTGATACAAAAGAACTCAGACAAGATAATCTAATGGTCCCTTCTGGCTTGAAATTCTATGAAATAACATAAAAGCTAAAACCCTGTTTCATAAGCCATGATTAGATACTTGCAGAAATCAACACATCCACTGTATTTTATACCCTTTAAAAATGTTGCAAGAACATAAGTTCTTCTTCACTGAAAATTTATCTATCACCTGTCTAATGAAAAAACCTTCCTAAGTACTGTCTGGGTCAGTTCACTGTGCTTTTTGTTTCATTGATGGGCATGATTGTTGCAAGGAGTGTGCCCATAAGACAGGATGGGGTCTTCTAGTTACAAAAGGAAATACTTAGAAAAAATGGATTTATCTTGTTATTTTCCACTATTACTTTACAGCGCACTATTTCTAGTATATGATGCTAGACCTGCTTCTGTCCATTCTCAGGGAATCTTTGAGAACTGCTGGGAAAGGCCCTCGCCCCACTTGCTTTTTTTAAAGCTCGTCTCTACTTTTTGGTGTGTACTTCCCTGTTATTATTTGCTATATTAGTTGTTTTTGAAAAAGGAGCTATAGCTTATAAATATATTTTGGAAGAAGAATCTGGAAGATTTCAAATTGCTTTATAAGCTACTGATACATAGAGGAATCATTTTGCGCACCACATAAAAAAAATGATAAAGTCTGAAATATAGCCACCTCTAGCCCAAATGAGGACGCTGTTTAGGAGCTTATAGCAACACCACAAAACAATTTAGAAAATGAGGTGAAGAATAATTATCTGCAAAAATTCTCTGTGAAATTAAGATATACAATAATTATCCTAATTAAAAGGTGGGCAGGAGAACAGAGCTAAGCAGTGGTTAGGGCATACTGAAACAGGAGATGGAGTTCTTGCCGCAGACATCAAAGGGAAGGGACTCTACCCTGCTCCCCTGTATGTTAAGGTTTTGGACTGATACTCCTACAAGTGTAGCATTATACCATACACAAAAGCAGCTCGCACAACACCAGTTACACCACTTTTGCCAATCTGCTTTTGCTATGGATTTGGCTGGTCCTTTTGTTTAAATAGCATAATCTAGTAGAGGCTCTTAATAGCCCCCAGGGCCATTATGCCAGCTGGGGATCAGCAGGGCGTAAGCAAAATCTATCCATTAGCTTTTTACTTATGGCCATGCCTCCCATACTGGCCACAGGGCAGTGAATAGGGCATATTACAATGACTCCATGCTGCTAGAGGATACCCCTATATTAGGAATCTTTCTGGGGCAGGCAGCATTGGCTTTAAGACTCCTTATGCTGGCAGCATGGCAAAAAGCAATACTTCAGGATAAGATCTGGCCCAGTACATAGAATATGATAAATACATGATGTGGGGGGAAGGGAAGCAACCTACTTGGACTGCACTATAGATGATTCTCTGGACATTATTATACAGTACGAACCTGTCAGTAGGATTTTATTATTATACAGTACAAACCTTGCTGCTTTTTTTTTCTTCTTAACAGGTAGGTTGCATACAAAGATATTTATACAATAACTTGTCTCCAAGGAATGTATATTGTTGAGGTTTCTTTTAGGTCACACGGCCAACCAAATAAGATTATTTTACTTAAAACAGGGAAAGCATGATTTTCCTTGATAGCAGTAAATTGCTCACAATGCTTCCCTTGTGTTTTCCAGGTAACACTGATGACTGAACTGAATTATGACAACTTTAATTGTTAAAAATTGTAAACAATCCGTGACAATAAGGTGTCAGCTAAGGGAAATTTTACATATTTATGACTTTGTGAAATGTCTTGTAGATTTTGATACCTTTCAGTAAGCTGGCATTTTCTGTGTTTTGCCTGAAACCATCTTTAACATATTTTTAGTTCTTCCAAAATATACCATCAATTTACATACTAGGTACTGGCCATTTTGAGGATTGTTTTCTTCAGGCTTACTCTTTTTTCACTCCTCAGAAGTCCAGAACAGAAAGTTCACTGTAGAATTTGGGCAACCTTATATTCCTGTAACAGCACAGGTTAACTACCCTTTAGAAGTCATGCAGTTCATATTCTGTCGTCCCCATTTTAGTTATTGTTATCCTTCCCTCACATGTATAGCATACTTCATGAGTAGTTCAGATTAGCCTGGCCCAAAGCCAAGGGATTTCAGCAGCATTCAGCAGTGAGGGATTTGCCCTCATGGCAGCTGGAAAGCAGGTTGCTTTGCATACCCCATGGCTGAGAACTTCGCCAGTGCTGTGGTCCAACAGCAAGAAGCAGCAGTGGCAGGAGCCTTGTCCTAGTGCTATCCCAAACCAAACTCTGGCATGCATCCACTGATGCATCTCAAGCAAAACCAGGGATGTTAACCTCCAGCCTTAGTGAGGCTGCAGCTGGAGTACTGCGTCCAGTTTTGGGCCCCCCCACTTCAGAAGGGATGTGGATAAGCTTGAGAGAGTCCAGAGGAGAGCCACACATATGATCAAAGGCCAAGAGAACAAGCCTTATGAGGGCAGGCTGAGGGTCATGGCACTTTGCAGGATGGAGAAGAGAAGGCTCAAGGGGGAGTTGGTGGCAGCCTATAAGTTCATAGGAGGTGTGCACCAGGATCTGGGAGAACAGTTGTTCACCAGGGCTCCCCATGGGATAACAAGGTCTAACAGCCACAAATTGCTGGAAGGCCAATTTAGACTGGACATAAGGAAAAACTTCTTTATGGTCTGAGTGTCCAGGGTCTGGAACAGTTTCCCCAGAGGTGGTGCAAGCACCTACTCTGGACTCATTCAAATGGCATTTGGATGCTTATCTTGCTGGGATCATTTGACCCCAGCAGACTTCCTGCCTATGGCAGGGGGGCTGGACTCAATCTTGCGAGGTCCCTTTGAGCCCTCAATGTCTATGAATCTATGAATCTCAGACCTGAGCTGGGTTATTCTGGGCTGCCAGGCAAAAAACACTGCCAACCACTGTCCTAATGGATGGGGCCTTTCTATTCCAAATAA
>NW_017729029.1:77862531-77904280 GCF_001723915.1 Gavialis gangeticus | reverse complement strand
GGCAAAAAACACTGCCAACCACTGTCCTAATGGATGGGGCCTTTCTATTCCAAATAATCTAAACTACAACTAAACACATATTTTATGGCTATAATAAACTTAAATATCGTGTTTAGCTTCTTTACTTAATCAAATGATTTTTTTTCAGCATAGCACCCTCATCTGAAAACAACACCTCAAAGCTGGATAGGCATCATTATAAGTCCTGACATATTGGGCATATTTCTCTTATTCCTGCAGCCATGCAATCTCGGTAACTTTCTTAATTGCTGCAAACTCCTATTCTGTTTTTTTTTTTCTCTTTTTTTATATTGCTACACCAAGACATTTTCTTGTTCAGTTTTGTACAGTGTGACCATTCAGGGCGGATACACTTTTTCCTATGATATCTTGACCTAATTCCTCCATTTTAACCAAGTTGGACCTGTATTTGCTATTTATCTGCCTGAACAGCCAATCAGCAAATATTGTCCTGTATCCTCTCACCTACTTTGGGTTGGTTGAACTTTTCACTGTCCTGATTTCTCAAGAGGGTTTTGTTCATTCCCTTCTCTATTGAAAAAAAAAGAAGTTAAGTGTAGCACAGTATCAGAGGCACAGAATATAATGGGTTAAAGTCTTTAGAAATATCCAGCTGATGAAAGTCTGCTGCAACTGTGATAAAGAAAAGCGATCTGCTGCTTGAGATTAATTCAAGCAATCTCTCTTTGGCCATTTGCAGCAAGGAGTTTGCCTGGGAGGTTGGGTATTTGGGAGTTGATATTGCTACAGAGCTAAACTGTTGTTAAGGTTCAATGCTTTGTCTGAGAGGAGGGAGAGAAAGTGTGTGGAATAGCTATCAAAAAAGGACTCTGTTTCACAATTCACAAACTAATCTGCCATGATGTTGCTTCACTGCATAATGAGGCAAACACTGATGCATAATTAGGCATCACCTAATGACAGTATGAGCCGTTAATCAAACGATAATTCCATAGTTTTTCATGGATGGCTGATCGGCTTTATTCTTTTTATGAAAAAAGAAAAAACAAGTGAGCTGCCAGGTATATCAAGCTTTGGAAAAAGAGACATCAAGTTATTTTTTTCTCTTTAGGATCTCCTTTTTTCTTTGTTTTTTTTCCAGCTGAACCAACCTGTCCATTCAGACTCCTCAGCTGTCACTACTGTTTTAGAGTGTCATTGATGTTCTCCAACCCTCGTTTAGTCTGGCAGGCTCCCTCATTAGGGATGAGGATTTGAGAAGCAGAAAGACATATTGAATTTTAAATTAACAGCTAAGAGCTGGAGTTTAAAACAATTTACTATGCACAGCTAATGGGCCCAGTTCTTCTCCCAGAGAAGTCAACAAAAGTTTGCTGATGATGGCAATAGGAGGAGGATCAGTTAAAACTTTCTAAATAGTTATATAACTATTTATAATGTGACCTCCCCCTTCCCCTGAGAACACTGTCCCAGGCTACAGTCTGTGCATTTTTTATAATGTTAAAGAGTGGAGAGTTACTAGGAAAATAATCCATTGCTTTTATTTTTTATCCTGTAAAGGCAACTTTACTTTTAAATACATTTATTAAAATGCCTTTGCTCTAAAGAAGGAGAAAGAATAGCATGGAAGGTTCTTTCAAATTCCTAGGGCTAACTACATTTTAGGAAATAGGATTTGTCAGCCCTTTTGGTAGGTAGTCTTGCAAATATGAATAACTGTCTGGGCCACGATCCAAATACCACAAACCCTTTTGCTAGATCTGACCTTTGCTTCTCTGAAATTTGTTCTATTCCAAATGGCTTTTAAAAAGCTTCCACAAGTAAAGGTTGTAAGGATTAGCAGAGATCAAGGGAAGTACACATTGCTACTATGAAACCATCTCATTGACCTTGAAAAGTATTCACAGAGTCATTTTAGAAACAGACTGGTTATATCTGAGGGTGTATGTACATGAACAAGGTGCTGCAAGGGAAGGTAGGACCTGAACTGGCAACACATCAGCCATTCTTTTGTGACTACTTATGTGCATGCTTTTGTTCCACAGCACGGGAGGTAGCATACCCCACTTCCATTACTCCGGTATTCATGGAGTAGCTGTGATGAACAAGGGTAAATTCTCGCCTTAGCTTTCTTTGCATTTAACTTGTTCATGCATCTGTACCCTGAGATAGATAAAATAGCTTAATTGTGAAGGATGATCCTTATAACTTTATTAACAGAAGGACATATATAAAGTAAAGGCTTTAATATTTGAAACCATTTTAATGTATTTACCATACTCCTGTCCAAGAATACCATTTTTGAGTAGCTGTTGTAGAAGGGAATGCACTTAAACATAAAAGCAATGTGTTATGGCCCTGTGCTAATTGCTGTAACCCTGCTTAAATGTATAGTTGGTCAGGTGACCATTGGTAGATGTTCTGCAATTTGCATACCCTCATTAGGTATGTAGTTTTAAAAGGTTAAGGGTCTGTATGTGTCCATCCACCGAGTTGTGCTTTAAAAAAGTAAATATAAGGGGCCAAAGGGAGCTAAATCTTTGCATCACTGGCCAAATCTTTGTGTCACTGGGCCTCCTTCCCCAATTTGTTTTATTTGGAAAGCATGCACAGGCTCCAGGAGACAGTTGTCCATGGACTGGAAATTTCCAAGGCTGTTAGGGAAAAAAGGGAGAGAGCCCAGAGAGTATGGGAGACTCCAGTGCAGAGTCCTCGCTTTGAGGGCGTTCTTACTTACACCAGTAAAATCCTCACTAGTAAGATGCAGATAAAATGGTCTCATAAGTGAGGCCAGAGCTGAGATCTTAGGGTGCCCTCAGCAGTGGCGATAGTGATCTCAAGTGGCAGTGCAACTAGCTTGAATGGTGGTCAACTTCAGGCAGCGCTGCCTGCATAGCACTGGTGGCTCAACACCAAACGGTGCTTAAGAAACAGAGTCTCAGGGCTAAGTGCAGACAGTCACTGAAGCTGAATTGATTCCATCTTCACAGGTTAATCTAAGCTGTGTAGATTGAACTGATAAGCAAGTGAACAGATATTCACTTTTGATTACGGAAATGCAGCCACATATGTCTGTGGTAGCTCAGGCCAGAAGCCAGTGGGGACAGAGATGCAAAGCATACCTCTCTGCTCTGCTGGAGCAGACAGTTTAGGCCCAAGCTAAGGGGGGTGGGGGGTTGGTTGCAGGATAAAACATTTCTTTGACTCTCTCTCCTCCTGCTTACCCCACTGGTTTGTACAACTGAATAATGTCCAAAGAACTACTTTCCAGTGGCATCTGCCAACCTTAATCATATTTTAAGTGGTGTTACGCAAGCATGCTTCAGGATAATAGAGACTGATGATAAAATTTCAGAACCTCTACCATTGGTCACATGACCAACTATACACTTAAGCAAGGTTACAGCAATTAGCACAGGGTAAAAATGAGGTAAAGAAAAAATTACATTGATCCTTTAGAACACTGGAAATGGCAGAAACATCCTGGGATGCTGGGGGACTGTAAGCTAACTTGAATCTGGAGGGGATCTGAGACAGAAGTTCAGTAAACCAATTTAACCTAGATCAGTTAAGTCTGATACTACGTCCATCCAAGTTTATCTTAAACCAGTTTAATTTATTTTGAAAGCAGTTTATGTGCACTGAACTTCTGTTGTGTTACAGCGTTGAACTGGTTTCCAATCACTTATGTGTAATTTCTGTTCCTAGCCCAGGTGGTGGGAACCCAAGTGGCGTTCCTTAAAGTGGCAGGAGTGGTGGTGATCCAAACAGTGCTCTCAGGATTTCCAGTGGAAAGCAGGAGGCAACACTCTTTAAAGCAGCAGTGGTCAAGACCCAAAGCAAAGTTCCCCAAAGTGAAGCACTGGCAGCAACCCTAGTGCAGTGGTGGGGAAGCATGAAGAGCAGCAGGGAAGGATCTCCAGCCAGGCATTGGAGAGGTAGGAGGCACAGGAGGGATTCATATCTCCACCCTCTATGGACTGGGCAAAGTAGAAATCCTAGAGTGGGGAGTTCTCAGATAGAAGCTGACACGAAAAAAACGGGGTGGGGGGGATGGGGGAGTGGGGATAAGGGAGTGTTGCTGTTTGGCCTGAGTTTTCTATTTGGAATGCTTTTGATTGTTTGAGGACGTTATTTGTTATTTGGGGTATTGTTAGATACTTTGTGGTATTTTGTTATTTGGGGTATTTAACTATTGGGGTATTTTAGTGGAAGGGGAAGTTTAGGTAAGCCTTAATTATTTTTATTTACCTTGAATCAACTGTTATATTGGTTATACAATTGCTTGCAAGTGAGAAAGTTGTCCTTTTAGGACCTCCAGTATGGTAAATCTTCTCGGTTTACTGGGTGGGGGCTTGAGCCAGCCCACCCAACCACCCCAGCCCTTGCACCACCCCACTCAAATTTGAACCTGCCTCTTCTCCTGCCACCCAGGCCTGGCCAAAGGGTTACACTGCTTTATTAGGGAAGTGTAACAAGAAAGGCATGTCTTTGCTCCAAGAGTTCTTAGTCCAGCTCTGTCCAGCTCATCCCACAGGTCCTGATCTGGCATGCCCCCTAGGCTTACTTCCTGTCTTTTTATTCCTCCCTGGGGATTGTTGTTAGATGTAACTGGGGAGGGACACTTTTACCTCATTTTTGTCTACCATTCCTACCTTGGAATATACAACCCTTTCTACCTTGGTTCAATGTGGGCTGCTTTTCATCTGCCACTGAGGCTGTGTATAACAGATACAGCAAAAATGAATACAGTATTGCTAGAAGGGAAGATGAACTTCAGTGCAGCTTATACACTTCAAAGATTTTGACTTTTGCTCCTTGACTTCAAACCAGTAAGTTATAAGTTTAACAGTGCCAAGGACTATTTCATTTCAGCAAGCTTCTGCTTTGATCACATACTTCCTGCACACATCAGATAATGAAAGGATACCTATTTTCTGAGGTACCACATACAATGTCTTGGCAACCTTGGCTCTAACTGTGATATTGAATAAGAGCAAATACACTGGCTAGACAGCAATGCTAGGGGACCATAGCATTTCAAGCCAGTTCCTTGTGTGCCATCATTGCTTTGAGGTTAGATTAGAAATTACCAAGGGGAAACTTGTCCTAAAATTAAGAGAGACATAATCTTGAGATGCACCTAGATCTATATTCATGTGTGACAATCATATTAATAGCTACACAGAGGTTTGACTGTGGATCTATCAGCATGCTAATTGAAAGATCTAATCTTTTCAGCTTGCCAGTTGTACAACATTGTCTCTTATTATTTCAGCTTTGTTTTTAATATCAGAGAATGACACATTGAGATAAACAGTATTCTACAAACTTTTTTCTTTTCATAGGATGAAGCTGGGAAAAGTATCTTTTTTGTCCTATGCTTTTACCTGGAGCCCAATTCATTCATCAGACTGGAGAGCAAGATTCATGCCAGTATCGTGGCATGAAGTACTTAAATAAAACTTGAAAATCTGAAAGCAGAAAATATCCTCTAGGTGAACCTTTTTCATAGCATGAGCCACATATGAACAGACAGATTGCTTTATGCATGACCTCCTGTTACTATTGAGAATCACATGGACAATCTTTCCTTCCCATTTGTGATCACCCGACATCCCTTCAGCAACTACAGCAATTTCTTGCATGGAAAAGTGATGATAGAAAAGCATTTCCATATTTTACCTGTCAATGTGACAAGTGCTTTGTCCTTTCTGGGGGGAAAAAAAATTACAGTTTACACTTGATCTTTTTTACCTCTCTCCCTCATATGCTCTGTTCCCCTCTCTCTTCTCCATAGGCATCTCTGCTAAGCAGTGAAGAATTTGGATGCCTACAGAAGTAGCCTTAAGCAAAAGAGAGAAACAAGGCACTGTGACCACAGGTATTGTGACCTATTAGCTCTAGCCAGATCATCTGGAAATATTCTGCTGACCAGTAGTGGCCCACAGATCACAAATACAGCAACCATTTTAGAACTGTTGCTGTATTGTGGAATTGCCTTAAAAAAAAAGAAATAACCAAACAAGAGCAACAACAACAAAATCCAATGTATAGTTAAATGATTCAAGTGCTCAAACCCTTATAACTCCCATTATTTTCACTTGGAGTTACAGGTGCTTATCACCTTTGAAAATGAGACCACTGTTTTCTTACTACAATATTTATGTAGTAGTGGAACATAGAACAATATTTATGGATCAAGGAGCTCATTGCGCTCAATTTTAAATCCTCTTGAATGCAGTTGTTTTGAATGGATGAATCAAATATACTTTTGGATGCTCATAGTCTACATTTAGATTAAGAGCAGGTGTAAGAAAAAAAAGATGAGAAATAAATAAATTAGGTAAAGCATGAAGGATAAAATGGGCAAGACTGAACACAACAGAACTATAAAAATGCAATGGAAGAGTCTGAGGAGAAAATAAATAACAAGATCTGTAGATGGTGTCTAGGTCTAGGACATACACTTCTGCCAAACTAACATCTCCTGGAGAAAACGGAAGCAAAAGCAGCCTTGTGGCTTTATGGCAAAGGCCAAAGTGCCCTTATTAATTTGTGGGGCTTGTCTTGGAGTGGGGGAAAGGTTTGGGTTTCTTAATGAATGGGGACACAAGCAACGTGTGAATCCTAAAATGAAGGATGACAGAGTTTACAAGTAATGAGCCAGTTTTGCCAAGCCAAGAACAGCTGTAAATGTTCAAAACAAGGAAAGAACATAGTTAATTCATCTGTAAAACTGGGAATTACTAAAATAAACTCCATAGCCCTTAATGGGAATAGAGTCCTTTAGGATGAAATGTACTCCAGTGGAAAGGGCCCAGGTTAAACTCACATACTACCAAAGATTTTAGGGCTCGATACAGCCTAGAATTTCACTTTTGGAGAGATGAAATTGTTCATTTCTATAAGAACACTGTACTGTAATATTTCTTTGGATGGATCTCAGCATATTTGGGCAAGCTGGAAGTCTATTTCAGTTTTCTTGGAAGGTGTATATGATTGAGTTTTCAAAAGTGCTTATTCCAATAATCCTACCGTGTTTTTTAGAATGTATTTGTTATTGCAGCAAAGCTCTGCAGAATATTATGAAAACAACAAAGTCAGCAAGACAGTACCTCATCTATTCCATCAATGTCAATATTACCTTTCCTCTAAGAACCACTGTGGCCTCAGTACACCAGTGCTATCTGTTTCATCAGACAATGGTTTACCATGGGACACAGAGCTTGTTAGTGTGGAGATGCAGTATCGTGCTGTAAGACTAGAGTAGGTTTATGAACACAAACTAGAGTTTTACACACACACACACACAGAGGGAAAAAATCCTTTATAAAAACATATTTTTATTTCAAACAAAAGTCTTTTCCGAGGACATTTTAGGGTTTTGAAGTGGTTCCCCTGCACCTATCACCTTGAAACTTGGCAGACTTCATGCCCTCAGCAGCAGCTACTACCCCTGCAAGTTTCATCTGAATCATCCAAAAAACAACAATGTTATAGATATTTCATTGATTCCCCATTATACCCTACGGCCGAATCTCCGAATCGCCGAATCTTTCCAAATCGATTAGGTCGAATTGAATCAGAAAAGCGATTCAGATCTCTGAATCAAATCAGACGAATCTGAATTGGCTGAATCCAAATTGAATAGTTGCCTATTCGCACAGGCCTAATATTCATAGAATAACTAACTTGCTATCGGTGATTTGCTAAGTCTTCATGGTGATATAATTCTAACTACATGAGGTATTCAAAAATAAACTAGACAGATATTGATAGGAAATAGTTTAGCAAAGTATTTAGGGTCAGACTCAATAGGCTGAGTGGTCTTTTCTGGCCTTGTTATAACAGGTTTTTAAGGTTTCACCAAATCAGTTTGAAGTCTTCAGGTTCATTCATTTGCATAAGCAAATGAAACATGAATTTCTCCCTCTATCTATCTATACATGTTCAGAATGTGTCCATGCAGAATAACTGCAACAGACTAAATAAGGATGCTCCATTGAAAGTGATTTGTTTCAATTTATTTTTCCATCAGCTTATGTCAATCTGCCAGTCTGTTTGAATCTCTCTCTGCATTTTATTTCATAGCCTCAATCAAAATTTCAGTTCTTTCAGGACACAAGGCAGGCATGCGCTAAAAATCAGAGACTATATAAGTCAATCAATTATGCATTCATGCGTAATCTCTACATATGCATACTCCACATTATTCTACTCAAGATCATATTTGCATAACATTGTGGGATTTGACTACAGCACAGCTAGTATTTTTTAGCAAAATATTTTACATTGCTTAAGATTATACATGATTACATGGTAATTTGCTCAATTTACTTTTGACCCTTTCACTCTTAGGTGATTACCTATGGGAAAATGGAGAACAGTTGCTATTGGGAAGAATGTGAAATGAAGGAAAGTCAAAGGCCTTCCTGAGCCTGGCAGCTCTTGCCCAAAGCCTATCTTTCAAAAGTGATGAAAAAACGTAGTCATTTTTTAAATCTTTGTCTAAATTTTGTGAACACAATAACAGCTGGATTCTCCACAGGCTCTCTTCCCCCTCACAAAGATGAGAGTTTGTGAACTAGCCAAAGGTCTATGTGGCCACAGCTATGTTGGTGCAGGACCCCTGGGATGCTTCAGCTGTTTGCTGCAGCTTTATTTCAAAGCATGCTGTTTTTCTGATCATTTCTGTGGGACTGATGATGAGCTCCAGCTTAGTGGAGAAGTAAAAGCCACAGCAATCAATGGCACAGCTCATTCTCCAGTTTGCAACCCCCTGTGAATTAAATGGTTTGTGAACCACCTGGCTATTAAAGCATTGGGTTCTCCTTTACTCAATAAAAACTAAAAAAAAGTGAGCAGAGCAAAAATAATTAGGTGGAGTCTTCCAAGCCAAGATTCTGGTCTCTCGTATAGTTTTCTACTGCCCTTTATGATGACATCTTTAAAACAAACATTTCTTTATAAAACTACTGTAGACTTCCATCGTTTAAAACCATTTCGTATTTGAATCATTAGGATTAACTGAACCAACGCTATAAGGAGTTTCATTTCTTCCAAGTCACTGTATCTGATATTTCCTTACTTTTCATGTCATCTAAATGACTTGCCTTCTACATTGCATTTTCCCTTTAATTGCTACATTAACACCTGCTGCTGAATCAGATCTGTCCACTAGGTAATATGCAGCTGAAAACTCCAGCTGCTGTTTCCACAAATCGAGGCTCAAGGGAACTATGGAGCAATTTGTCCTCTGGTTGCAGTAAGTCCTGTTCTAAAGAACAGAAAATTTCTCCCTAAGTATAATCCAGATCCTGAAAAAGTTCTCATTGAAACTGAAGAGTGAAGACTGTTTTCAGAAAGTCCTTCCTGAAAGATTCATGAACTTTTACTTTGCACAATTCATCCCTGCAATGATAACTGATGAAGTGATGGCTTAGCAGCAATTCCTCACATTAACAATGGTGAACAAATGTGAACTGCACCCTAGGCAGAAAGGTTTTGTTAAATAATCTAAAATGTTCCTTTCGCAGTTCGTTCACATTTTGCAGAACATTAGAAAGAGATACTCCATTCATTTCACTTTTAAAGATAATAACTTCCTTGCTTCTCCAGATATAGTGTTAGGGATTAAATTTGTCATAGCCATCTTCTGACATCAGAGGTGAGTGGTGAAGGCCTGTTGTAGTAAAAAGGAGCTTGATGTTTATGGAAGGGGATAACTGACAAACCTGCAAATTCTTGTATCTGATGTTATTTATTATTATGAATGCTGGATCAGATTACTTAAAACCAATTACCTGTGCTTCAGTGTTTTCTTTATTATTCTAAACGTTATTCTTTCATTTTATTCATTCTGTAATCACTTTCTGATTCACTACAGGCCAGCAGATGAGGGCCAAATCAGAAGACAGAAGCGTTACATATAGACTAAAGTAGAAGCCAACAACCTACAGCCTGCAAGGCACTAGATCTGGCCCATGCACTTGTGCCTTTGGCAGCATTCAACAAAGGGAGGCTTCAGCTGCAGATCCTCTCTCCTTGCCACTGCAGAGAGAAGAGGTTGTAGCAGGCAGGTCCTAGCACCCCATTCCCTTAACCCCCACCTCTGACCTTTTCTGGCCTGCAGTCATGAAGGCTAAGTAAAAATATTCAAAAAGCTGGAGCCAAAATTGATTCAATCTATGCAGGCTAGTTTAACCTGCACCACTTGAACTGATTTGCAAGTGGACAGACATACACTTTTGATTCAGGCCATGCACATGCGCTTCAGGCCAGAAGCTGGGTGGTGCTAGAGTGAGCCCTCCCTTCTCTTCGAAAATGCTGAGCTGGGGTGGAGAGGTGGGGAAGAGGTAGTGGCCAGGCTGCTATGATTACCCCACCCTGCCTGCACAGTCTGTAGCCTGGATTTTTCCTTGCTAACTGCTTAGGGGGTGGGGAGTGTTGCTAGACTCCTCACCAGCATTAATTGCTGCTTAGTGAAACTTCATTTCATATAAGGGTTTCAGGGTAAGAGATGCCTGCATTCTACCTGCAAAGCAAATCAGCAGGGAGCTTATCAGAACACAAAGCTTATCAGCCCACCCCCACAAAGTGTCTCTCATTAGTTCAAGCTCTTCTTACCTGCAGGGTACAAGCAGTTGCAAACCACTAGCTTCTTGCTCAGCCATGCTGGTCCCCACTCACAAGCTCTCTCTCTCAACAGCTAGAATGCAGCTGGAAAACAGCTGCCTTGCTGCTAGCCTCATCCCTTTTAAGAAATGAAGAAGCTGAACAGAGATCCCAGACAAACACACTGCTACTACTAATAATCACAGCAATGGAACTCTAGACCTCTGCGGGAGAGACAAATGTACTCCTTCCCTACATGCTCTCCCACTGTAATGGGAAGATTTATTCCTATATAAAGAGTCCTGGAGATGCTCAGCAAAGGTCTGGAAGTTTGGTGTGTGGCAGGGGGAGTGAGGCAGGGGTGGCAAAAGCAGTGAGAGAAAGCAGAAGAGTCAAAAAACCTCAAAGAAACCCAGGAAGTAGGGAGGGAGAGCTGGAGCCCTGGCTGGCTGAGAAACATTCCCAGCTGCCCTACTGATTAGTTCCCAAAAGCCCTAAGTGGACACTCTTCCATCTGCCTCCATTCCAGTGAAATTGGAGACGCACACATAGACACCTCTCAGCATTAGCTAGCACGGGGGTGGGGGGCATGGCCAGATGCCAGCAGCCTGAGGAAAAAGGGGGTGCCGGCTGGGGTCCTGCCAATGAGAAAGGGGAGGGAGGGGGGGATCCCAGTTTGAGTGGAGAGAGGGGAAGTGGGGCAGAGCGAAGCCTGTCAGATGGCGATGTGTCGCTGCCAGGCAGACCCCAGCTGCAGCCCCTCACCCACTTCTCAGCCAGCTGGAGCAGTGACAGCGCTCTGGCTAGAGAAGAAAGGGATGGGGCCAGCCCTGCTCTCTGGAGCAGACAGCACAGCCCAGCCTAGGGCTGGAAAGCATTCTGGGATGCTGGGAGACTGTGTTTTAACCTGAACCAGGAAGGGGCTTGGGGCAAAAGTTCCATAAACTGGTTTTACCCAAATCACTTAAGTCTGATATTACATTCAACCAGGTTTATCTTAAACCAGTTTCAGCCATTTTGGAACTGGCTTATATTCACTGAACTTCTGTTCTGCTACAAGTTTAAACTAGTTTCTGATCACTTGTACCAGGTTATTTGTAACTTCTACCCCCTAGCCAAAAGGTGGCCTACCTCTTGATTTAATCATTAATACATTGGAGTAACAGCACAGGAATCTGCATGTCCAAATATGAGAATGATGGTGAGAATGCTTGCAGAGAGCATAATTCTGAGAGCTTTAAATTGCCTGAAAAATATATGCAGGGCTGGAAAACGTAAGTAGACAGAATGGTAAACATGAATCTATATAATGAAGGTTCCTGGGCAAAAAGAGTTAATAAGGACCCTTTTTTTTTGGTTGCCAGGTATTATGCATTTATAAGAATTGTCATAATATTTCAGAGCAGCTTTATGAATTGAGCTAATGGAACCCAGGAACTACTGTGCAAGAATTCCAGCACTTATTTTAAATGGCACAGAATCAAGCTTTATGGTTGGAGTATTCTGCCATCTGACCTAATCCAAGTGGCTTAATGATCTTGACCACTCTTCTTAAAGTAGAAAAAGGAGGGCATTAACCTATGCCATCTTCAACAGGTTATTTAAGATGCTTTTGTAACAATAATTACCATCAATGAATCATCACATCTGGAGTTATCTTTGGCTTCAGAGCTAATTACATGTATTATCACTATCAGTCCCTACTATCCTGCAGCATGCTTGTGTAACACTGCTTAGAAATGATTACGGTTGGCAGATGCCACGGGAATGTACTTCGTTGGAAATTATTCAGTTGTACAAACCAGTGGGGTAAGCAGGAGGAGAGAGGGTCAAAGAAATGTTTCTGCCATTTCCAGTGTTCTAAAGGATCAATATATCTTTTTCTTCACCTCTACAAAGTCATTTTTTCTGTAGTAATGTTAAGATGCGTTTAGATCCAGAATCCACAATCATTCAACAGCATTTTGAGTCAGAGCTGAACACAATGCCAGAAAGCTTAATTCAGTATCCAACCCCCCCCCCCCCCCCCAACTAACCAACTAAAAAAAAATGCCCAATATTTTTAAAGCCATTGGTGTGCTCCACCTCAAGGCCAGGTACAGACATTACCCATAATGACTATCTAAGTGATCAGAAACTGGTCTAAACCTGTAGCAGAACAGTTCAGCACACATAAACTGGTTTAAAATAGACTGGTTTACAAATCCAGTCTAAGATAGACCTGGGTCAATGTGGTATTAGACTTAAGTGATTTAGGTTAGACCAGTCTATCAAACTTCTGTGCCACATGCCCTCCTGACTTAGGCTGCTGTTAGCCAGCATCCCAGGCTGCTTTGCAGGTCCCCACTTGTTGTACACTGCAACTCAGCCAGCTCTGTCCCCAGTCCTTCCTCCTATCAGCTGACAGCAGTAGCTGGGGTGAAGAGGTGGCGATCCTTCCATCTGTGCCCCTGTGTCTGTCTCCCTGTATGACAGAGTAGTGGGGGGAGGAGGGAAGCTTCTCCCCATGTTCCAAGCATGGTGGGAAGGAAACAGTGCACCCACTCCTTGCTGCTCTGTCATGCAGAGAGACGGATGCAGGGACACAGCCACAGCCACAGCCAGGCAGGGGGGGGATGCTGGCATCTGTGTCTGTGGGGGCCAGAGCTGGGGATAGGTCTATGTGGCAGAGGCCTCCATCTACCTTCCCCTTCCCGCCCCAAGTCCGGCTGCCATTGACAGCAGGCACAGCCTGAGCCACCCTGCCCTGCTGCCCGCCTGCCACAGCTGATAGCTGGCCGCTGGCAGAAGGCAGGGCTGGGGTAAGGGGTGGCCAATTGGGGGTGGCTGGCTGCTAGCTGTGCTTGGCATTCTCTAGCAGCCTGCTGGGAGGCATTCAGGAATGCCCACATCTGCTGGCCTTGGCCAGTGCAGGCAGTCTGAGTGCCCACCCCAATGGAGAACTTACATTCTGTTCACTTCTGAACTAAACTAGTCCAGTTAGAGAAACCTGCAGAAGTTAGCGTGAATCCCTCTTGGGCTTTTTGAATGTCTGTACCTAGCTTAGAAGTCAAGTGTATTAACAGCAGAGATACTCAATACTGGACTAAGCAAATTAAGGTTCTGATCCCACAGTTCTAATACTGGTATTCCTATTGAAACTCCTATTGATATACCTAAAGTACTACCAGGCAATTTAAGTGGTGATGTGACTTCTTGTCCTTAGGAAGTATCAGACTTGTAAATCTAAAATCTTTCTCACCAATATAGTCTCTACTAGATAATCATGGTGTATGGGAACTCAAAGTTTATAAGTGCATTTATTATTTAAAGTCGAAGAATCTGCCCTCTCCATAGATCTGGATTTTTAATCACTGAACAAAGTACACCCTTGCCCTTTGAAGGGGGCTGAGCCTGAATCTTATGCCACATTTGCGAACTCAGACTTGATGGTAGGATATGGAATAATGAAAGGCTTGGGAGTTCCAATTACAGTTTTGGCAAAACTTTCATCATCATATGTTTTGCCTTTTCAATGACAAAATATCAATTTACCCATTTGAAAGGACAGTCTATGAGCATAATCATACACTAAATATGACTAGATACACAGAGTTTGTTCCCTCAAAAATAATACAGTGGACATTAACATTCTTACATTTTTAAAAATAAAAGTCATGTCAGACCCTTTTAGCGGCTTTTTCTGTTGTGCTTCTACAAGCAAGGCAGTACAAGAATATATATTTTTTAAACATTAAATCATTTTAAAAATAGCTTTTCTATAACAGATGTAGCATACGCAGTATATATGTTCACTCCTGTGGGATGACCTGCATCATTCAATAATGATTTTGCCTCTTGTAAGCAATACAGATATTCTCAACCACAGCTAGTGAAAACTTTTGTACCTCATCTACCAAGATATGTGCCACATCATTTTTCTTTATGCAGCAATAGAGACCTAGTACTTTCTGTAGTACTATAACAATTCAGAACACATATAAAAAGCAGTATACTTATATTGGAAATCCTTAGAAAGATCTCTCCAAATGTTCCCTACCCCTGAAGGCATCAAAGGTTGACCACAGTTTTCATGAATTAGTTTGGAGTTTGGCAGCAAAAGTCTTACAGAGTTAAAAATCTGATATTCTTATTACTTATTCAATACTTTTTTGAAGTGCCTGCATGGCTTGACTGGCTGCTTAGTGGAGTAGTCTAATAAGACTATGGCTGCACTTTTTTTTTTTTTATAATGAATTTTGATGCTTGCTGGGTCATGAGTGCTGGTACACATGACTTTGTACTTTCTGATGAAATTACTGTGAAATAACTTCAGTCAGCCCTGAGAAAAACTGTAGACGTCAGAGCAATTAGCAGGCCTACTTTACACAGCAGAACCCTGCCGCTATCCATTCTCACATTCAAGTTATACCAGGATTGATAAGCTAAGTTAAAACTTGAATGAAGAGAATCAGAGAAATCAAACTAACTTTTTTCTTCTATCAGATGGCCTATGACTGGAATATATGGATGGCGATCTGAAATTGGATACTGGAGTTGTGTTCTTTTGGAGACAAAAGCAGTATCATGACAAACCATTTTAAAGATATTTCAAGATATTTGCCAATCTTCCAGCTGTTTAATGAAGTTTCTACAGGGCTGAGCAGTTTTTCTTCTAATGACATAATTCCTAAAACTATCAAATGATTAAGGAAAGAGATGAGTGGATGGATTAACTGGCACAGTTGTACATAAAACATTTCTGGTTATCCTGACTGCCTAGCCCAGTGGTTCTCAACCGTTTAAGCTAAGGGCACCCTCAGAAATGCTGTATCTTATTTTTCACTCATTTTTTTTTGACTATGGAAAAATAATACAGCAATTTTCTATTGCAAAGAACTCAAGAAGATCACAACAGGTCAGAATGTTTTAACCACTATGGATTCTTATTTGAAATCACTGGCTGCATCCAGACAAGCATGGACATGAAGTATGTGGCACTGCAGACCTGTCTGTGGCACCACACGCTGCACATACAGGTGTTCCCTGCGCTATCGTGCAGCACCAGGAGGGGGGAAGTGGCCCTGGGAGATCCCAGGGTCAAAAAAAACCCATGCCAAAAAAAAAGTGGAATGGTGCACATGGTGGCAGTGCATGCTGCTCAAAACTGGAGCCTAGCCAGCTGGAGTCATGCTCCTTTTCCTGGCCAGGCTCACAGCTACACAAGCACTGTGGCTGCAGCGAGGCCCCCAAGACCTCAGGTAAGGCTGCTGGGTCTAGTACAGTTGCTGGCCCCAGCCTCCCCTATCCCACCCAGGATAACCTGCTGCACACCAGACTGTGTGCCACACCTACTATAACACATTTTAATTTTATTACAAAAATATGTTTGTTATGATTTGTGTTTGCATAGTGTATATAGAGGTGATTTCATAATAACTCAAAAATGAATTCTTAGTCTTGTATATTGTGTGTGCGTATGGGGCTGTGTATGTGTATGGTGGGGGGCTGGGTGTGTGGAGTGTGGGGGAGGTGGGGGGCTGTAGGGACAGGATATGGGTGTGTGGGGTTTGTGGGGTGTGACAGAGGGTGGGGGGTGTGGTGCAACAGCAGCAGGTGGGGGTGCTCAGGGGGCTCGTGCCTGGCTCAGGTGCTGGTGCCCAGCGAAGCACAGCTCCAGCCAGCACTACATATTGCGGCAAGGAGCGCAGCCTCTGCCAGGTAGTTTGTGCCAGTCCCCACACTCAGCAGGCATAGAAGGGAAATCCCAGGCACTGAAGCTGGTTGCCTTCCCAGCCCCACAGGGAGGGAGCCTGGGGCTTCCCTCCCATACCATGTTGCCCCAGCAGGGAAGGCAGCTGGCTCCAGTGTCTGGGGCTTCCCTCCCATGCTGCGCTCTTGAAGGGGCTGCACATGTGTGGCAGGTAATGCTGGCACTACAGATAGCCTGGCAGGGGCTGTGCCCCTTGCTGTGATGTGCAGTTCTGGCCAGAGCTGCAACCTGCCGGATGCCTGCACCAGGTACGAGCATCCAGAGCACCCCCACCTCCTGCAGCTTCTACCACCTGCCAGAGCTGTACATTATGGGGAGAGTGTGGAGAGGGAGCCCTGACACCCTCCTCACACCCACACACTGCCCACCCAAGCTCTGCACTACCGCTGCCCCTCCAGGCTCAGCCCCATGCTCCCTCCGAGCTGCAGCTCCACCCCTCTTGCTTCCCTACCTGCTGCCTGAAGCCAGCAGGAGCTCAGGGAAGTTGAGCAGGTCCCTGGGGGCTCTAGCAGCAGCAGCCCTGCTCAGAAGCTGTGTGCTGGCCAGGCTGGGCCCTTCTGCCCATAAGAGTGGGAGTGAGGTACAGTAGGGTATGTTTGGGGGGGGTGTATACACGTGGGCATCCTGCTCCTACCCTCATGTGTGGAAGGGCTAGGTGGGGCACAATTTTTTGGTGGGCCCTGCGGGCCAGATCCAGCCCATGGGCAGTATTTTGCCTGGCCCATTATAGAGGGTACTTCCTTAGATACAGTTCAATATAAGAAGATAAATTGCTGCTGAATGACACAATTAAAACAAAAACTAATTTAAAATGTTTGCCTCAGAGACTCTTAAAATTAGATCTGTATCAATTATAAACAGATATTTGGAAATTAGTATGGTTGAAATTTTGGGGATTTATTTTGACTGTTTAAAATTGTCTAGTTGTGAAACTGCATGTTTTTAAATTGTAAAATGATCCCAATGAGAAAACTTAAAATTTCCAACTTTACATCAAGACAAGCAGATTTTCAGGTTTACACGTTTTACTGTGAAATGGCTACAGTCTTTAAAATGTTAACCGAAGTGTCAATTTTGACAGACAGAATAAACTAGCATGCCTATTTCTGAAAAAGGAGTATTTTTAAAGCTGTGTCAATAGTAATAATTTTGTTATAATCATTTTCCACTGACTTCCATGGCATTTGGGAAAAGGGTAACATTTTTAAAAACAATTTAAAGAGACACCAAGGAACCAGATCCTTATAAAATCATAGAAAATTAGGATTGGCAGGGCCTTCAGGAAGTCATCTAATCCAACCCCTGCTCAAAGCAGGATCAGCCCCAACTAGATCATCCTGGCCAAAGCTTTGTTTAGCTGGGTCATAAAAACCTCCAAGGATGGAGATTCCACAACCTCTCTGGGTAACCTGTTCCAATGCTTTACTACCCTCCTAGGGAGAAAATTCTTCCTAATATCTAATCTAAACTTCTCTTGCTGCAGCTTGAGACTGTTGCTCCTTGTTCTATCATCTGCCACCACTGAGAACAGCCTGGCTCCATCCTATTATGAACCCCCTTCAGGTAGTTGAAGGCTGCTATTAAATCCACTCTCAGTCTCCTCTTCTCTAGACTAAATAAGCCAAGTTCCCTCAGCCTGTCCTCATAAGTCATGTGCCCCAGCCTCCTCACCATTTTTGTTGCCCTCTGCAGGACTCTTATCCAACTTGTCCACATCCTTTCTGTAGTGGGGAGAGGGGGTAGTATACCTTGGGGGGCAAAACTGAATACAGTACTGCAGACATGGCCTCACCAGTGCTGAATAGAGGGGAATAATCACTTCCCTGGACCTACCAGCAACACACCTACCAATGCAGCCCAGAATGCCACTAGTCTTCTTGGCAACAAGGGCACATGGCTGGCTCATATTCAGCTTACTGTCCACTGCAAACCCCAGGTCCTTTTCTGCAGAGCTGCTGCCCAGCTAGTCAGCCCCCAACCTGTACTGGTGCATGGGATTTTACACTTGTCCTTGTTGAACGTCATGAGATTTGTTTTGACACAATCCTCCAATTTGTCTAGGTCACTGTGAATCCTAGCCTGACCCTCCAGCATATCTACTACTCCCCCCAGCTTGGTGCCATCTGAAAACTTGCTGAGGGTGCACTCTATGCCATCTTCCATGTCACTGATGAAGACATTGAACAAAAATGGCCCCAGGACTGTCTTCTGGGGTACTCCACTTGACTGCCAACTAGACATTGAGCCATTGATTATTTATTATCCCCTGAGCCTGATTCTCCAACCAGTTTCCTATCCACCTTACAGTCCATTCATCCAACCAACCAACCCATACTTCCTTAGCTTGCCTGTGAGAATATGGGAGACTGTATAAAAAGCCTTGTTAGAATCAAGGGATACCACATCCACTGATCCCCCCTCATTCACAGATCCAGTCATTTCATTGTAGAAGGCAATCAGGTTGGTCAGGCATGACTTGTCCCCCCACTTCCCCCTTGAATCTATGCTGACTATTCCTAATCACCTTCTTCTCCAAGTGCTTCAAGATGGATTCCTTGAGGATCTGCTCCATGATTTTTCCAGGGACTGAGGTGAGGCTGACTGGTCTGTAGTTCCCTGCATCCTCCTTTTCCCCTTTCTAATATATGGGCACTGTATTTGCCCTTTTCCAGTCATCTGGAACCTCTTCCGATCACCATGGCCAGTGGCACTGCAATCACATTAGCCAACTCCCTCAGCACCCTTGGGTTAATCCCATCTGGCCACATGGACTTGTGTATGTCCAGATTTTCTAAAAACTTCCTAACCTGTTCTTTTGCCACTGTTGGCTGCTTATCTCCTTCTCAAAGTGTGCTGCCTGTTGCAGTAATCTGGGAGCTGACCTTGCCTGCGAAGACTGAGGCAAAAAAGGCACAGAGCACTTCAGCCTTTTCTGCATTCTCTGCCACAAGTTTGCCTTCTGCATTCAGTAAGTTTCCCTGATCTTGCTCTTGCTTCTTGTTACCCTTCACATCCCTTGCTAGCTGCAAGTCCAGTTGTGCTTTGGCCTTCCTGGCATCATCCCTGCATACCCAAGCAATGGTCTTATATGCTTCCCTAGTTATCTGTCCATATTTCCACTTCTTATAAGCTTCCTTTTTGTGATTTAGTTTACTGAAGAGTTCCGTGCTAAGCCAAGCTCGTCTTCTGCCATACTTGCTAATCTTCCTACATATTACGAAGGTTTGTTCTTGCACTCCTGGTAAGACTTCTTTAAAGTATAGCCAGCTCCCCTGAGCTCCTCTCCCCCTCCGACTAGCTTCCCAGTGGAGTTCCCTGAACAAGTCAAAGTCTGCTTTTTTTTTTTTTTTTTAAATGTACCTGGTTCCTAGAGTGGAAGTCACAAACTTGAGTGAGATGCCCAAGTTCCGTATACAATGCATAGGGACACATAAGAATGGGTTTTACAACAGCCAATGGACTAAGTAGAGTATAGAAGTTAAACCTTGCACCCTTCCCAAGTACCACGCTGATCCCTTTCCCCTGCTGCTCTGCCTTCTGTTTCCTTTACTATCTGTTACTGTGCTGTGTGCCACACAGAAGTTGTCCATATGACTTGTGTCACTTGTGCCACAGACTGGCCACCCCTGGAGTAGAGAACATCTAATCTATCCAACACAGAAATGCCAACATCCCACCACTCTCATGGACTTAAGGGCTTAATTTAAGTGACAATACATACACAATCAGTAACACAACACGTTCAGTGTGCATAAACTGCTTTCAAAATGGCTGAAACTGGTTTAAGATAAACCTGGGTGTAGTATCAGACTTAAGTGACTTAGGTTAAATCAGTTTACTGAACTTCTGTCCCAAATCCCCTCCAGATTCAAGTTAACTCCCAATCCTCCAGCATCCCAGAATGCCCCTGCCCTTGCAGGGTGGGCAGGCTAGCCTTGCCACAAGCTCCAGCCAAGCAGGGAGATGAGCTCTAGTGCCCCCAACTTCTGGCCCGAGCCAGAATCAAACGCAAATCTCTGTTCACTTGCTTATCAGTTCAATATACAAAGCTTAGACTAACCTGCAAAGATTGAATCGATTCAGCCTTGGGCTTTTTGACTGTCTGTACTTAGCCCAGGATGTAGTTTCAGGCTGTGAATCCTTATTTCATATTGTCACTTAAATTAAGACGCAACCTGTAACAAGATTTGAGCCGATTTCCAATCACTTATACTGGTTTATGTGTCATTTCTATCTGTAGTCCTGGGAAGCTGAGTCCAGTGGTTCTCAAACTTTATTCAGACTCAAGGCATACCTTGGAGAATGACAACTCTTAGCTTTTACTGGTTTTTGACTGTGGAAAAATAACAGAACAATTCTTCTGTTGCAGATGTGTTCCTATTTGAAATCTCTGGGTTTATTTTGTGAATAATATGTATGTGTTTGCTTGCCTAATATTCCACAGAACTTCTAAAAGGATCTTACAGCATCTCAGGTTCCTGTGGCACCTAGCAGAAAATCACTTGTTTAGACATTTAAGGTTTCCCTTTTGGTATAGATAGCAGTCTCATTTTTTCATTTAAAACACAGGAAAAGGAGCAGAAAATAGCTGTGATGCCTGCCTTTTGTCATAGCCCACTGATTAAAGGATTTGTTCAGAAAGTGGACAACATGGATTCAGTGCTCAGAACTTCCCAGCCATACCTTTGACAAATAGAGACTTGATCCAATGGCCCGGGAGGTTCTCTCCAATCTTGGAACTACAAAATGATGTTAATCATTAGGATACCTTGCATTGTCTCTGCAACAAGCCCCCAGTTCTGCAACAAGATGATCACAAGAGCACCACTGGACTCAGGCTTCACTGAGGCTTCACATCTGTGCAACAGTGTACTCCATTCACATATCATTACAAAACTGGGGCCAAAGATAATGATTCCTAATTATAGGACTAATAAGAAAACAGTTACCCCCTGCTACTCATCTCTTTATTTTCCCTATTCTTTTAAATCACTAATCAGAGTCACAACTTAATGAGGTCACTTACTGAATAAGAAAATAGAAGTGATGGGCCTGATCTTGCAGACAATAATGCCTGGAATAAACTCAATGCATTCACAGTCCCCTGAGTTATAAGGGACTGCTCACAGTGAGTGAGGGATGCTCATCCATGTTTGGTAGAACAGACTCCATGGATCCTTGCTGCAGTTGGCTGCACTCACTTGTAGGCATTGGCCCCTACATACCAGCAAAAGTTTTTAAAATCTCATTTGGTGCTACTGCACCCCAGGGGGAAATAAATGAATATTTGCCACTTACCCTGAGAGCTTAATGAATGAATATGTAAATACCATCTACAATTAAGTGGTGTGATAGAAAGTAGGTTTTTTCACTTGTAGATACACTGCAGGTTCAAAAGCTGAGCACAGTATGCTGTCAAAAGTGTGCAGGATATTAATTACAATTCTGTAAATATGCAGGTTACACAGACCAGTAAAACATCTCTGAATAAAAAAAGAAAATATGTTGCATTCAGCACCTTGTTACTAAGCAACAAAATTTCTCCTGTTCCCCCAAACCATAGTGCTCTTGGCACCAGAGCTATGTAGTAATGCTTAATACAACTTTATTATCTCAGTTGCTGTACTTGCTGAGCATGTGCAACAGCAGATTAGGGATAATTAGGGGGGGAGTGAATGATTCTACAGTGCAGTCACATCCTGAGAAACAAATAAAGTATTGATTGTGATGATTCTACCGACAGCCATTTAATAGGCATAGCTCCTCAGCATTTGGATTGATATGACTGCAATATAAACCACTGTTAAAAGCATTCTGGGTTTTGGCTGAGCAACTGATGTTCAGCTTTCATGACTCTCTGTATTGTAGGTGGTTATTAAGCACAATTAAACAACGTGGAAAAAAATTAATCATTGAAATAAAACTCACCATAGAAAATTCAGGTTTATTTTTTTAAATTAGAGTGCATATGCCTCTTTCCAGAAGTGGGGGTTCTTAGGATATTGTGCAGTTTGCATACTGCACACATTGCAACATCAGAAGAAAGACCGTGGCAAATTAAGGACAATGCAGGCAGTTCATGTCACAATGTTTTGTATTGTGATTATTTATTGATTCATGCAGTAGTGGTCGCACATATTGTGGTGTTCTGATAAAGGTACAGCTGCATTTGAAAGTAAACATGCATGTACTGTGAAACCCTGTTTGCAGATATATCAGTGCAAAAACGCCACTTAGAGTACAGGTGTATCTGAGAACAGATTTTGCAGATGCATGGCTTTACTCACAAATGAAAAGTGCCTACCCTCCCAAGCACAAGAGGAGAAATGTTTAACAGCAGGTTACACAAAGGGAAGGGTAAACAGCCAACTGAAGTACAGAGATGATTTTTAGTTCTGTGGAATAAAGTACTCTCTGTACTTCACATTACCCACACCCATGCATAACACACACCATATTACAATGCTTCCATTTCACATCATAAACAGTTATATGTTCTTCCAGGTACCATGCATCCCAACATACATTTTAGGAAACTATTGATAACAATTGTAAACTAATCCATTAAAGTGAAAAGGCATTAATGAACCTTTCTCGGGCTCAGGGTTGGATGAGATGACCTCCTGAGGTCCTTCCAGCCCTACTTCTCCAAGAGTTCTATGAAATGGATAAGGATAGTTTAAGTAGCTTCCAAAATTTGCAAAGCATGTTCATTTATAATTTAAATGCATATATTACAAAAAACAATACACAAGAATCATGCCACCAGGTTAAATCTCTATCTTCCAAAGGGAAAAAAATTCTGGCTGTTATCACACTGCAAAGTTGTCAAGAGTAATCTTATTGCAAACTGAAAGTGTTTTTAGTGTTTGGAGTATCTGGACAATTTAATGGCACAAAGTATCATCCTTAAAAAGTACTTGCTGCAGGCAAGACTGATTTCAATTGCACAGGTTAAGACCCCTTCCAAAAATGAAAGACAGAGACTGGATATAAAATATATCTAGTGTTGACAGACAAAAGTATGGAAAATGCATGCATTTCTCAAATATACTGTAAATATACACAGCTCCAAAGTATATCAGGTATATCAGGCTATTTAGCTATTGTGTAAATAGGAGAGGCTAGGGCTATAACCTCCCATGATGTACGCTTCTAGGGACTGCTCTGTGAAAGGACTTGACTGCCTTCAAGTGCAAAAAAGTTGCCCGAGGCAAGAAAAATAGGTGCTCAAGTCCAGGAATGTAATCCTTAAACTTCCTGCCTAATTCTGTAGACACCAAAGAGACCAGAGACCCATGAATTTTAGTCACTAAGGGTGCCTATACACAAGCAGCAAGGCTGCTCTGACATGCTGTAATTACAGCTCATGGGAACAGACTCAATTAATTGAGTCTGCTGGAGTCTGGTAATTATCGCACTCCAACAGCCTCCAGGGTCTGATGTATCAGCATCCCCATGCTTAAAAATGGTGGCAGAGGCACTTTATGTAAAGCTGAATACATGAGACGCTCCAGGTGTTTTAATTAGAGTGGCTCTTGGAGCTTCTGTATTTAAAGTGCCTCCCCTCTCCCCCACTTCTGGAACACGTGTATAAATGCCCTAAAGTTCCCATGACCCATAAAAGCCTACTTCTGTGCATACTTGGAAATGTCTAGATCTTGGTTGAGCAGCTCACTACTTACCTCAAACTTCAACATGACTATCACATTAAACCAATGGTTCTCAACTTTTTAAAACTCAAGGATCCCTCATCAGACTTGAGGCACCTTCCATAACTCTTGTGAACTGAGTGGCACCCCATTGCAAAAACTGATTACAGGGTTTACTTCTTTGCAGATGGGGCAGGCAGTGGCAACAGGGGACCAGCTAGGCAGGGAGACCTTGAGCCTACCCTTACCTACTTATCTCCTCACACCTGAAACCTGAGCCCTTCATTTATCAGCCTATCAACTCTCACTTCCTGTACCACCCTTCAAAGGACCTCAATGCACTCCAGAATCTGTATTAAACAATCAGCAGAGTAGGAAGTGGAAGTCAGATCTTCTCTCCACTTTTCAGGAGTGTGCCCTATCCCATATGCTACATACCCATGCTTGCTCCCTCTCTCCCTGGCTCAATGAATCTTTAGTATGCAACTACAAATTGGAACAGGTGCCACAAGAAGGATGAAGAATGCTCCCCCCCCAAAAAAGCCTTGTAGTTTGGGCACTCTTCTGGTGGGAGGAATGGCTCTGAATCTCCAGAAGAAGGATGCTGACCTGAGTCTTTCACATCCTGGGTGATGTACTCAAACCAACCAGCTTCACTTTATCATCTTTTTTCCTCTTCTCTCCTCTGCCTTGTAGACTGGAGTGAGCATTCCTCATTTTTTGAAAGAAAGCACATAGGGGCCAGATTCATATTGGCAGCAGGTGCCTCTATTCAGGCACTGCAGGGTCTAAAAAATGGCTGTGTCCCCCAAGAAGACAATTCAGATAGTTAAGCCTAGATGCCTAGGACCTCAAAAGAGTCAGCAGACAGAGCTAGAAGTCTCTGAAGGAGAGTCCAGGGCAAGTAGGCACTGCACAGGAAGGCACTTTGAGCTACCAATTAGAAAACACTAGGTATACATGTATGTTTGAACTTGGACCATTCTCTGCCCCTTCCACACCTGACTCAGGATTGCATACTATGTGCCTTCAACGATTTGGTATTCAGATAACTTAACAGGGTAGCATCTAATGGGGTGGTGATGCCCACATTTTGTCCCAAAGCCTAGTGCTTGGAGCACTTGCCAAGGAAATGGGAGACCAAGGTTTAGGTGCTTCTCAGCTTGAGGGGGCTAAACCTGAACTCTATAGAAGACCACCTGAATCACCAAGGTATTGAATGATTGCAGGGCTGATGGTATTCCCAAACCCTGCTGTTTAAGCTGGGCCCCTGGACATCCAAGAGAGTTAAGAGTCATGGGGCTAGAAGGAAAACAAGTCAGAAGGCCCAGTAATGAGGACAGTCCCCTCTTTAGGAGGAGGAAATGTGGGTTTCAGTCCCTGCTGCAAGGATTATTGTTGTGTTTTAACTGAAGTCTTTCTAATTAAAAAAGAATAGACAGTGCTGTAAAGGGGCCCCAGGTTCCCCTTCCCTTCCCCCACTTCACAAGGTTGTGCCCTTGCCACTACCCCAAGAAAGATAGGTTTCTTGCTTCTTCTACTCTTGCATCTTGCACTCATGGCTGCCCAGTAAATTCCAGAAAACATAACGGAAATCTGACTCTTCCATGTACCAGTATATTATATTGTAAATGACTCTTGGGTCACTATTGCCCAGAGCTGGCCTAAGCAGCTCTAACTGCCTGGAACTTTGTAAAATTATTCTTCTGGTGTTATATACGGCAAGAATTTAGATAATTTGCTCTTGGCTGTGTTGGCTTTTCAGAGCTAACAAGGATGCAGAGGCATGACTATGAATGTTGGACAAAACTTAGGGCAGTGACAACAGCAATGAGGACTTATTTGTCACTTCTGGAGCAGCCCTGTGACACACTGGCCATATGAGTCCAGGTGAAAAAACTCTGTGCTACCCAGTTATAAGAGTAAGGGTGTTAGGACCCAGCAGGAGCAGCTCTGTGCCACCTGGCCCTAGAAGCTCAGCTGGGGGAGGCATGTGACACCTGGGCATGGGGAAGTCTTGCCTCTTACGTGTGGAGATTGTTTCTAACATGTCCCTGCACCCAGCTTCTACGGCTGGGCACCATGGGTCTTTTCCAACTCAGCTTCTAGGGCTAGGCAGCACATGGTTCCTTTTGCTCTGTCATAGCACAGCTCAAACAGCCAGGCTGCACAGGGTTTTTTTCACCTCAGCTCCTATGGCCACTCCAGATGCGACTCTGGGGGAGGGCGCATCACCCCCCAGAGTCCCTGGGGGAGGGAGCAGGCATTCAGGGCTAGTGCCCCTCTTGCCTCCCTCTCCCAAGTTATGCTACTGCAAGAGTGAACAGGCTTATCAGCAGAAGCCATTTTTAATCACATTTTAGATTCTAACTACAATTAGGTTGTTTGTAAAGCTGTCTTAAGTCATGGCTTGCATTAATGTATTAAAAGCCAGAATCACAAGAAGTAATAGTGCAATGCAGAAAACTGCATGTTAATCATAGCCACTGTTTTCTAGTGCTGTCCTGTTGAGGTCTGTTTCATAGGAACAATTTAAGGTCTAAAGATTTGTTTGTGTATTTTTGTTTAATCCTGGATGCAGGAGCCTGACAGCCTACTTGCAATAGAGGATCTGCCCCTCTCCCCCTGCCCCATACGCCCCACCACCAGCTCTGGTGCTGTCTGCAGGAAGGGAGGGGCAAGCGAGGAGAGGAAGTGAGCTGTGGGCTGGGGTTTGTCTGGCTTGAGCTGGAGGGGGCGGGGGGGAAGTGCCGCAAGGCAGGGGATACTCTAATCCACCCACCCCCTCTCCAGCTCAGCCTGGGCAAACCCCAGCCTCCATCCCCCCTCCCCTCAGTAGACAGTCCCCATCATGCAACAGATTGACTCTAGGAAACAGAAGTTCCCAAAGGTGCTCTAAAGTGGCGTGCCTTCATCTGATTCCTCATTGGAGGAGGGTTAATCTTTCATGTGATCAGCCACTGTAAAAGTGTGCATGTGTGTCAGAGCATGGCTACAGAGCACTTTCAGGGGGCCGATCATGCAACAAACAACTTCTGTTTGTGCCCTGTGAGTCCAAAGAAACACCATGGAAACTACTGCATGGCCACAGCTCAGAATCTCAACAAATAGAAGCTAGCTTTTGTTTTATAGTGTATTACACCCCGTGACATTTACTTTGGATTATTTTATATATAACATAGTATCCTACAAAGTAATATTTTAGTGTCTTCACCCTAAGAGTCTGAGCCAAACCCCCCCCCACCAAAAAAAAACAACCCCAAAAACCCAACAGTAAGAAAAAGAAGAGAATTTACCATGGTTTCGCTGCAAAAATATTTCATGTCTAGTGTATACCATATAAATATACATTAATTTAGTCAAATTACACTTACCGTTTTTTAAAGCTCCCATTAGGGTAAGGATTGTAAAAAGTAATTTGCAATGAAATCCAAACCTACATGAAATTCTTCTCATCTGGATTATCAATACAAATTTGAACAACTGACCAAATTTGTCAAAGAGATATATATTAATTTGGGACAACTTTTAGATTGATATCAAACCCAAGTAAACTGTTTTTTTGATAGTTTCAGTTTGTGCTTTTGGTTCTATACAATCTCTAAACACAAAACAAATCTCAGGTTTTGGAAAGAAGGAGAGTGAAAGACCAGAAGTGAAGAAAACACTCATGCCAGAATACCAGATTGCAGAATCTGCACATCTACCGAGTAGAATAACCCTCTCTGCTAACACTACACTGTACTACTAATATAATTTAATAATAAAAAGGTTCTTAACTTCAGTAAGAACTGTGTTGTGTCCCTTCTTAAAACTGCTGTGTTTTAATAACATTTGCTTACTCTGCTCCTAACAATCAAAAGGTTTGGGGAAAAGAATCCTGATGAAGAAAGTTAAGGAAGAAAGTGAATCAGCAACATCCAGTTTTATTTCATCCAGTTAAAACTGTCCAAATAATAAGACTTTTATCTTGTAACTATTCAGTGGCAATTCCAGACTTTATTAAACAACTCTTTGTGATTCACTGGACAATAGATAATACAAGAGATTTGGATGTGGAAAAGGATTGTCATATATATGTGTGCATCATATCACGTGTCATAGATAGATATATATCTCCTGAAAGTTTCAGGCACTGTTGCTGTTTCTTTTACTTTAACTCCTGCCTGCGGTAGTGATGCTTCATCTGTGATCTGTGAGCACTGTCACCTGACAACACAAATGAACTGAAAACAAATATATCAAAAACTCATCTTTTGAAACTCTGTTGCTTCTGAGATATTTGTTTTGCCAGAATTGGGCAACACTCTGTCCACTTTTGTCCTGTGCATTCTTTGTTGTGCGCCTCATTAGGGAAAAGAAAAGAAGGACATGTAGGGCAGTTTCAGAATAAAAATATGCCAATTTTTAATAACAGTAAAGTAAGATCTCAGATGTTTTCTTGTTTGGGGCATAACATCCTAGAAAAAAAAAGAATGAATCAGCTGCTCAATGGCCTGTTCACTCACTATTAGCTAGGAATGAATGAATAAAACATACTATCATAAAATTATCCAGGGCATTCCACTAGTCATAGTTTCATAGTAGCTAGGGTCAGGAGGGACCTGAACAGATCATCTAGCCTGACCCCCTGCCACAGGCAGGAATGAATGCTGGGTTCACAAGACCCCAGACAGGTGATCATCCAACCTCCTCTTGAATTTGCCCAAGGTAGGGGCGAGGACCACTTCCCTGGGAAGTTGGTTCCAGATTTTTGCCACCCTAAACATTGCCTTCTGATCTCTAACCTAAACCTATTCTCCATCAGCTTATTACCATTGTTCCTCATTACCCCAGGTGGTGCTGGGGAGAATAGGGCTCTTCCTATTTGCTGTTGATCTCCCCTGACGAGTTTGTAGGTAGCCACCAGGTCCCCCCCTCAGCCTCCTCTTGCTGAGGCTAAACAGGTTCAGGTCCCTCAGTCTCTCATAGGGCCTGTCCTGCTGCCCTCTCACCAAGTGGGTGGCCCTCCTCTGAACCCTCTCCAGGCTGGCCACATCCCTTCTGAAGTGCAGTGCCCAGTACTGGACACAGTACTCCAACTGCAGCCTGACTAAAGTCACATAGAGAGGGAGTATCACCTCTCTGGACCAGCTTGAGATGCATCTTTGGATGCATGACAAGGTATGGCTGGCCTTGCTGGCTGCAGTCTGGCATTGGCAGCTCATGTTCATCTTGGAGTCAATAATGTAGTCTGTCTAAATCTATTTTCAGCCTCTCTCTCCCTTCAAGTGTGTCCACCTCACCCCACATCTTACTGTCCATGTAAAATGTCTTACTGTGTTTTGTATTTTATTAAGCTCTTGGAGTTATTATAATGTGTGTCAGAGAGCTCCAGAGGCTCACTAAGTGTTAGGTACACATGTATTTCTTTTTTAGGTCTTTTGAATGTGTTGTTTGTACATGCTGTTGACTTTCTGCTTGTATAAAAGAGGCTGGAAAAATATGAAACTCCCAACTGTCCTTCTTACCACCATTTACTATATTATTTTATATGCTTCTATTCTTTCTTCTCTAAACTAAATTCAGCAGTGTATATCTTTTTCACTAGTTTCTCCATACCCATGTCTGTTGCCTTTCTTTGGATCTATTATATCCAATTTTCACATAGCATGACCAAAAGTAAACATACTACCTAAGGTGAGGACATACCTTTGGTTTTTATGAGAACATTTTATCACAGCTACTATTATTTTTTAGCTTATTCCCAAGATAGACTATTATAATTCTTTTGGCCACATATTATAATGAAGTCCAAGAGCTTAATAAAATACAAAATAAGATGCTTAGGTCTTTAGGATTTTTTTCATCTGTTACAATTAATTTACAACCCATGTGTAGTTCATATGGTTCTTCTCTATGCACACCAGCAGTGCTTGTTTGCATGTGATTTTATCAGCCAGGGTGCTATTCAGTTACTTCATTGTGAGCTTCTTCTGAAGTTGTTCATAATTTTTTCTAGACTGGAGTACATAAATGTTTCATGTGAAAAGTTTGCCACTTCACTGTTGAACTTACTTCCAGTATCATTAATACATATATTGAAGGTCAACTGATTTGTTTGCTCAATTTTACTTCTATTTCTTGAAAAAGAGGAAAATAGATATCAAAATGAGCAACAGAGCCACATTTACAAGGAAAAAAAAATGTCTTATTTTAAGCATTTTTGTAGAAGATCCTTATAAGAATGTTTTGTAGTAAGAAAACAATTTTCTTTTCTTGAAGAAGAAATGACCCATATCATGGAGCTGTTAACATGAACTACAAAAAGAGGTATGCTGACATTAAGATTTAGATATCAAGGAGCTTCTAGTGTGATATTGTTGAAGGTTGAAATTGACGTTAGAAAAAAATTGTCTATATAAAGTAGTATTTGAACTGCCTTGCTTCAGTAATAATACCACCTTTGTCATTAAGGACTACAGAAGATCTTTCAATTAAATATGATTTGCACATAATTATTTGGCTATGGCTATTTTATATCCTTTATAATCATCTATTATTTTTCATACTTTGTATATATTTGACAACATCTGAAGGGAGTAAATCTACAAGGAGAAATTTTCTGTAAGAGAATAATGTGCATTATTTTTCCTCTCTCTTTTTATGCCTATATTGGTTTTAATTTGTTTTGACTCTGCATGTTACCCAGCACATTTTTATATTAACATGTGTTATAATATTGTGCTGAACTTTCATTTCAATACATAAAACCTAGACATTTTTCCATTTTCTTAAAAATGAGCCTTCTATGCCTAACTTCTAAGTAATGCTTCAGGCTAGGGATAGACATTTAAAAAGCTGGAGCCTGAATTAATTTAATCTTTGCAGGTTAGTCTAACCTGCCTAGGTTGAACTGGTTTGCAACAGCACAGGCATGTGGGCCTGGAGCCAAGGGTGCTAGAGTGCGCACTTGGCTGAAGGGGAGCTGTGGTGGGAGGTTGTGGCCAGTCTGGGGTGAACTGGCCAGAGAGGGGTTTCATTCCTCCCTCCCTGTCCTATCCTGCAGGGATTTGAGTGGGATCTGATGGGTGCTCCCTCCTCGCTGCTGCAGTGGCAGGCCAGTGTGGCCTCTGAAGCAGAGGGGTCAGGGAGAGGGTTTATTCTCCTCTCTACCCATAGTGCCCCTGGGGGACTGCAGCCAGGTCTACCCTCATTCTGTGCCTAAGTGGCAGAATAGTTTCATAGTTTCTAGGGTCAGAAGGGACCTGAGTAGATCATCTAGTCCAACCCCCTGCGATGGCAGGAAAGATTACTGGGGTCAAACGACCCCAGCAAGGTGTTCATCTAACCTCCTCTTAAAACCCCCCAGGGTAGGAGCCTGCACCACTTCTCTTGGAAGTTGGTTCCAGAACCTAGCCGCCCTGACCGTGAAGTAGCACCTCCTGATATCTAGCCTAAACCTACCCTCTGCTAGTTTGTGACTGTTATTCCTGGTCACTCCTGGTGGTGCTCGGGGGAACAGTGACTCCACCAATGCCTGCTGATCCCCCATGACTAGTTTATAACAGGCCACAAGATCCCCCCTCAGCCCTGTCCTGTCTCCTGTGCTGGACACCAGAGGAAGGGGGAATAACCCCCGTCCCTTCCCCCTCAAGGGGCCCTGCCAGCTGGCATCTGGCTCTGCCGGGTGGGGCTGGCTGGGGAGTGGGCTTCCTGGGCCAGCTTGGAGGAGCTGGTGGGCCCTGAGCCTGGCAGCCACCACTGCTTTGCACAAGCAGTTGCAAGCTGGCTGGGGCCAGGGGCTGTTCTGTCCCCAGTTGCTGCTGCCATGGCTGTGCCGCTTTGGGTGGGGGATGGTGGCCAGGTGGAAGGCTTCAGTCTAGGGGCTGCAGCTGGAGCTCCACATGCAGGAAAGCAGCTACTGGGCTGAAGCCACCCCCTGCCCCCACCTCCCAGAGCAGCTCAGGTGTGGCAGTAGGGGGAGGGGGAGTAACCGCTGCAGGTGAGGGGGAGCTGGCTTGGCCTGGCAGGGATTTTTCTCCCCTCACCTCAAGCTGCGGCTTCTGCTGCACCATGCAGTGCTGCTTGGGGCTGGTGGAGCGCCCTTCAGTCTGGCTGCTTCAACCTGAGTTGGGCTGAAGTGGCCAGGCTGAAGGAAGCTCCCTGAGCCCCAAGTGGCACCTCCAGGTGCAGCAGGAGATACAGCTGGAGGTGAGGGGAGAAAGACAGCCCTGCCAGGCCAAGCCAGATTCTCCTCAACTTCAGTGGTTACTCCACCTCCCATTCCTGCCACTCCTGAGCCACTCCAGGAGATGGCGGGGGGAGGGCTTCACCCCAGCAGCTTTTGGCCCATGCGTGGAGCTTCGGCTGTAGCCCCCAGACTGAAGCTTTTCACCCAGCCACCTTCTGCCTTCCAAGGCATCTGGGAGATGGAGCCAGAGTGCCACACGTGGGGCAGAAGCTTCTCATCCCCCCACCCAGAGCGTTGTGGCCATGGTGGCAGCAGCTGGGGAAAAACAGCGCCCCACCCTGGGCAGCCCACAGCTGCTTGTGTAGCTGCATCCCTGGGTCTTGCACAGGGCAAGGGGCAAGGCGATGGTGGCTGCTGGGCTTGGGTCCTGCTGGCACCTCTGAGCTGACCCAGGAAGCCTACCCCCCAGGCAGCCTCCACCTGGTGGGGCCAAACAGCAGCCAGCAGGGCCCCTTGATGGGGCAGGGATAGGGGATTTTCCCCCTTCCTCCAGTGGAGGGAATAGGAAGGGGCTTATTCTGCTGCTTGGTGGTGGCTGGGGTGGGCAGACCTCGCTGTGGTCCCCTAGGGCCAGTGGGGGGTAGAGGGGTGAATACCCCTGCTCCCTGCCCCCTCTGCCTCAGGGCCATGCTGGCCCACTGCTGTAGGAGTGAGGGGGGACCACCCAGATGACCTGGCTCAGGTCTCTTCTAGTAGGACAGGAAGCAGGGAGAAACCCCTCTCTGGCCAGACCCTTGCCCTGCTTGTTCCTGCTCCAGCGGGGGAGCAGAGGGACAGGGCCAGTCCTGCTGGGCTGGAACAGAGTGTCCAGCCCAGAGAGCATGCCTGGGTACTGGCATTACATTAAACCAGGAAGGGGTCTAGGATAGACATTGCATAAACCGGTTTGAGCTCAATCAGTTAAGTCTGATACTACATTCAACTAGGTTTCTCTCAAACTGGTTTTGGCCATTTTGAAACTGGTTTGTGTGCACTGAATGTCTGTTCTGTTACAGATTTAAACCAGTTTCTGATCACTTAACCTGGTTTGTGTGTAATGTCTGTCCCTAGCCTAAGTGGCCTGGCTCCTGTCCTGTGTAAACATGAATTTTGCCACTTAATTCTAGGAGAACCCTCCAAAATGATGATGATGACATTTAGATTTTTATAGTTTCTTTAATCCAAGAATTTCAGTCTTCACTTTCTTCATATACCTAATTAGAATGTGTTAATTTACTAAAATGCAGCTGCCTGCAGGGTAAAACCAGTAATCTATTTAACAAAATATAAACATAACTGAATTCAGAAAGCACAAAAAAATCGAACAGATCCAAAACTGGGACATTTAGGCAGGTAATTAACTAAAATGGAATTTGTCAAATGCAATGAAGTCAAGTCCCTAGTTTTAGGAGGATAAAAAAGGGTTATGTCATCTTTAATAGTGCAAATCTTGGTTTTCAATACTATCCCAAATGCACCACAATTAGTTGCACAATGTCCACTAAACCATATGGATTTTTTATTTGAACAATGCTACAAAGGGGTAAGAACCATCTAGGCTAGGGACAGACATTCGAAAAGCCTGGGCATGAATTTATTCAACCTTTGCAGGTTAGTCTAACCTGTCTAGGCTGAATCGGTTTCCAAACATACAGATAGTGGCGATGCGTAGGGGGTGCATGCCCCCCCTCCTGGTCAGTGACATTGGCCATGGGGAGACTCCCACCCTCTCTCTGACTAGTCCGGAGGGGGGAGGGGCACATGCCCCACCCGCAACTAAGGTGGCACCAGTCACCCATGCATACAGACAGTCCCTCTGGACTGAGGAAAAACAGGAACATGCCTGCAGTGGCTCAGGCTGGAAGCCATGGGGCACTACAGAAGTCCTCCCTGCCCTTCCACAGAGCTAAACTGAGGGGTGTGTGGCCAGGCCCCAGCAGGGCTCTGATTAGGGAGGGGTGTGAACTCCCACCCTGCCTGCAGTCCCAGGCTTTTCCATGCTAGCTGCTCAAGGGGCGGGGCTGTTGCCAGCCTGCAGCTCTGGGATAGCACACTGAGGCAAAGGGGTGTGTGCAGTGTATGGATCTGTTGATGATACAAAGCTTTTCTCTGTCCCTCCCTGCTTCTATATACAGTCTGCAGCAAACTGACAGGCAAGCAAGCTGTGGGGGAAGGAGGCAGGAGCTGATAACAGTGTGTGTTACTCTCACCTCAGTGTTTATTGTCCCATTAAGAAAACAACAGAGACACATTACCAGCTATCTGTTGATTCAGCACAGACCCAGCATGTGATCTGGTGGCTGATACACAGACACCTCAGCAAAGGCAGAGGGAAGGGGGGAATTTGTGTTTAGCAGAGAGTGGTGAGGGGAATGGAGGGGAGTAAACAGCTCTTCTCAAATGTTTCCAAGGAAGGACATTAAGCTACCTGTTGATTAGCTCCAAAGAGCCTGTCTACCTTTGTCTTTCTCACAGCACAGACTATAGCCAGCATGTGGTCTTCTAGCTAATCCGGAGGTGTCTGCTAAAGCTGAGGGGTTGGGGGGAATCATCCCTTCTTAGCATGGAGAAGCCAGGCAGATAGGGAGGGGCCAGCCCTGATGTGGCGCAGAGAGCCCCACCCAGCCCAGAGAGCATGCTCTGATGCTGGGGGTGCCTGGTTTATCTTAAGCCAGCAAGGGGTCTGGGACAGACATTGTATAAACTGGTTTTAGCCAAATCAATTAACTGTGATACTATATTCAGCCAGGTTTATCTTAAACTGGTTTCAGCCATTTTCAAACTGGTTTATGTGCACTGAACATCTGTTCTGTTACAGGCTTAAACCAGTTTCTGATCACTTAAACTGAGTTATGTGTAATGTCTGTCCCTAGCCCTATTGGACCACTATTGCCATGTCTTGTATTACCCATGTATTTCTTGCAGATATCTGTAAGCATTTTGTTAGTCTAGTCCAGCAGGCCATGCATGATGTGACAGCACCATGGCAGAAGGCAGTGCAGATGCAGACCAAAATTGTAATTCACTGATCCTTGTTGTGAATTTTGAAATATGTATTCTGATTAAGGTGACACCATAAATTGTTGCTGTAAATTGTACCATGATATCTGGGGTGGGCACTGCAGAGGTCCTTGGATGTATCTTCTGCAGCGAGTAGACATAACAGCATGAGCTTAGGGATGGATTGGCACCTCTTTGAATTTTCTTCCTTTTGTTGGTACAAGTCACATATTTAATGTCAGTTTAACGTAACTCAGTATGCCTTACTATATCTGACAATGCAAGCATTTCTTAAAATCAAAGCAGAAATTCAATGCAAGGAAGACTAGTCAATCTCTCAGCCACCTGACCCTGAGAGAGCATCCAAAGATGTGCTCATTAGAGAACAGCGAGGGGGAAAGCATTTTAAGCATTGGCAATGCTGTGATATACGGGTTATTTTTCAATCAGGATTTTTTTTTTATCTCTAGCTTACAAGTGGAGGTTGTGGGAAGATTAAAGCATGGGCTCAAAGAGTACTGTCAGTTCTGCCCTAACTAGTTTTATCATTTGTACAGCTATGATTCCTTACTTTCTTAAGAGTCTCATAACAATCTCATAACAAGGGATAAGGATTCTTCACTGCTGGTACAGTAAGATATAGTTTTGTTTCCCCCCACCCTCACCTTCTATATATAGAGTGCTGAAAGGAAGGCTTATTTACTCTGATTTGTGCTGAAATGAAACAAAGAGAATGACATTTCTGCAACACATCTGCTTTTACTTCTTTTGGCTCATTTAGATCATGGGGATCACAGGCAGGTGAAGAGTTGTTAGAATAATTTAATACCATGTGTTCTTTAGGGATCCAATACTCAGAATTTATCATTCAAAATGTTCACATTGTTGGATTAAAATCAAGAGAGACCTTATAAAAAACTCATACATCAGAACAGAAATCAGCAACATTTCTTGCTGGGAAGTTATCTTCTAAGAAATATCTTTTGGTAGGAGCTTCTTATATTCATCCCTCCTTAAAATTTGGCATTTTATGCTCAAAGGCCAATATGTCCTTTCACAAGTTCTTCCTAGTTATAGGCTGGAGAAATCCATAAATTGTCAACTTGTAGAATTTCCTGCAAACGGTTCTATTGGGGTGAGGTTGACCAAAAAGTTTGTTCCCTGAGATGTGGCAAGAGACTCATCCCCTAAAGCTGTGGGTCTTCTAATCCACAAATGCATTGGCCATCAAGTGAAGAGTCAGTGCCTCCACACTGCCACCAAACATCAAACTCATAACATGGCAAAATGAGACAGAAGAGCCCACAGCACACACACAAAAATAATCAATCAGCCTCATCTTTGTTGAAGCACACAGTGTACCCTGTATGCTTTAACATAGCAAAATTGCCAATAATAATCTGGGAAAGTCTCCAAAATGTACAGAATTATCTGAAATGTTATGAATTTCAAGAAAGCTCCAGCTCCTGTGTCTTCAGCTAATGACTTTGACACCTGGACTGTAGGTTTATAGATGATCTCTACATCTAGTCTTCTCTGGTGGTGATGAGTAATTCTGTTGTCCCAAAGCACATGCTGGGCTCAGAGAATCATCAAACTTCTCCACACAGATGCCATCAGGAAAGTAAGATTTAGGGCAAACCTTGCTGAAGAGGAACCCTCAGGACTTAGTACAGACATTCAAAAATCCCGAGACTCTAAATTGATTCAATCTTTGCAGGTTAGTCTAACGAGTGTAGATTGAATGACAAGCAAGTGAACAGACATTCACTTTTGATTCCAGAAATGCAGGCACATGCTTGCAGTGGTTGAGGCTAGAAGCTGGGAGGCACTACAGCGAGCCCCTCCTTCCCTTCTGCAGTATTGCGAAGGTTGGAGGGAATCTGAGCTGGGGGGGGCATGGCCAGGTCCTGGCAGGTCCCTGACCCTGGCCTGCAGGGCTCTGTGCAGCGCTGCCTCAGGGGTCAGGGTTGGAGAAGCCCAGCAGCACTGGGCCCTACTGTGGGCCAAGGGGAAAAACCACCACCCCAACCCCTTTTTCAGTCAGCCAGAACAGTGATAGTGCTGTGGCTAGGGAGGAGAGGGGTGGGGTGAACCCTGCTCTGCTGGAGCAAAGAGCACAGCTTACCCCAGCTCAGCCCAGGGCTGCAAGGCATCTTGGGATGTTGGGGGGCTGTGAGTTAACTTAAACCAGGAAAGAGTCTGGGACAGAAGTTCCATAAAGAAGTTTGACCTAAATCAGTTAAGTCTTATACTACTACATTCAGCCAGGTTTATCTCAGCCATTTTGAAAGCATGGGCACTAAACGTTTGTTCTGTTACAGGTTTAAACTGATTTCTGATCACTTATGCCAGTTTACGTGTAACTTCTGTCCCTAGCCCTGATATCAGATCACTAAACACTAGTGCCAGGTACACACATTACACATAAACTAGTAAAAGTGATTGGAAACCAGCCTAACATGCAACAGAAATTCAGCCTGCATAGACTGGTTTAACAATGGCAGAATCTGGTCTAAGATAGAGCTGGGTGGATGTAGTATCAGACTTAATCAGTTTAAATTAGACCACACTATAGAACTTCTTTACTAGATCCCCTCCCAACCCAAGTTAGATCACAGTCCACCGGCATCCCAAGTGCCTTTGTGGCTCCCCACTTCTCCCCCTTATATGAAGGCACACTGCAACGCAGCTCGTGTTCAGCTGCTAAAAGCTGTGAGCCACAGGCAGGTAAGGAGGCAAAGTGGGGTGGATGGGAGCATCTGTAGCTCTATATTTTCTATCTTTATACAATGTCCCTGAATGGGGGTGGGGAAGGTACTCCAGTGGTAGCCAGGCAGGGCAAGGCAGGACACGGCAGGTCAGACCAGGTAAAATGAGATAGCAATGGCTGTGGGATACCATGCCTTGTGTTTGCAGGGCCCAGCAGGGCCATGGTGAGGGGGCGCAGGGTACGGAGCTGCAGCTTCTGCCTTCCCATGCTGCTGGTGTGTGTGTGTGTGTGTGTGTGTGTGTGCGCGCACAAGTGTGCAGCCTGGCCCCAAGCAGCTGCTGCTACTTCCTGGGGCTCAGTGGGATGTGGGGCTTCAAGGCCCTGGCCCTGATCAGGTGCTGGTGCTGCCACTTGGCAGGGTATGGGACTCTGGTCCCTGGGGAGGAGAGGAGGCAGCCATGCCCTTGTGGCTTCAGTGAAAGGGCTTCAGCCAGGAACTCAGTGCTGGCTCTAAGGGGTGAAATCCTCTGAGCCTTTCCCAGAGTCACTCTAGTGCACAGTCCCAGGGCTAGGAAGGAACTAGGACAGGGGAGGGACACTCTGGGCCAGGGATGTGGAGTGTGCCACTGGCACCACCTCCCCTGGCAGCTGGCTGCCTGTAGCTGACAGCTGCCTGACAGATGACAGGGCAGCTGGGGGAGGCATGTGCCTAACAGCCAATAATGGATAGCTGCCAGTCTTCACCAGTCTAGCACATTGGGAGGTGTGCAGGGCCACCCTCAAGCTGCTGGCCTCTGTTAGTGCAGGCAGCCTTTGTGCCACCCCCCGAAACCTGAACTAACATCGTACAATTGGAGAAACCCATGTAAATTAGTTCAAATCCACGTCAGCATTTTTGAATGTCTGTACCTAACCTGGTTTTCTTTGGAACAGCTCAGACCAAGCTCACTAAAAAGTGAAAAAGCCTAAAATAATATGATTTTTACCAGTCAACTTCCATCCTGCAGGTAATATCAGCTCAAAACTTTAAATTCAGGTGCTCTTTGGCAACCTGGCTCATGGCTGTCATGAGCATTTAGACATGTGCACATAATCTGTGCTCAGCTTCAATAAAAATTTCAGATATGTTTGACAGTGTCTGTGATAGTTTTGCAAAACTGAAGGCAGACCTATTTTGCCCTCTGTATAGCATCTGGTTTATTTAAGATTTGTATTCAATCTTGGTAAAAGTTTATATTTAAAAAAAAAAAACACTGGCAAGTCCATTTAGTTTATCTATCACAAAACTATTTTTGACACACAGCTCTCATATGCCTTGTCTCTACTGCTTTAATATTGATAATCTGTACAACACACATTCTTCTGATACATGGGTACATACCATATTAGTCCTTAAGACTTAATCCCCCTCATTTAAAAAAAAGTTAGATTCCAAACTAAGGTTACGTTGTAGAGGGACCAAGTGCCCGAAGAATCATTATACTGCTCTTACTGGAGCTAAATGCCAGAGCCCTCAGGCTGCAGTGAATTTTTGTCACAGCAAAATTTAGTCATTTTTTCTATACCTATAGCAAGTGGATGTAAACAAGAGAAGAAACGAAAAAGCAGTAAAATGCCTACAGGTATTAGGGAAAAAAATACCCAACCAAACTGAATGAGAAACTGAATCTCTCTCACGTGTTTCTCTCTCTCTCTTCATCTATCTACACACGCATGCGCGTGCGCACACACGCACAGTTTTTCTGTTTTTTTTACTTACAGCTAGAAAATAAAACTCTTTCAAATAATTCCCTCCATACACTGAATCCTAGGATTCCCCTTCTCATCTTCATCTTCCTTTCATAACATTTTGGCCAGGGAGAACTAAGGGAGGCTCCCTCCAATGCTTATCACTAAAATGAGACCCAATGCATCACCCAAAAACAAAGCCAGAGTTTTCCTCTGAGGTTTTAGTGAACATTTTTTCGTATCCCTAGGACAGTATTTGGTATAACTGTACTTATAACAAAATTGTTTCAATTTTAGCGGTGGCCTGAAGAATGTACCCATCACTTTACTTTACTTTAGGAAGGATGTTCTAGCTGCTGAGCTTGACTTCACCCCTAGAGAAGAGACTGTAAACACTAATTGAGGGTGAGGTGGATTAACACTCAGAGCAATTTAGACAAGAGGGAGATGACACAAGACACAGTATTAATATTGATTTACTTGGCTCTGTATGTCACTGAGCTGAAAGAAGGCACTGGTACTAAGGTGATAAAATATATCGATAATACAACACGGGTGGGGTGGTCAATACAAACAAGAGGGGTCAATAAATTAGTTACAGCCTGATTCTAAAACTCATTGATTTTGATGAGTAAGTGCTGCTCAGTGACCTTACTGACTTAGCTACTGTCAAAGCAGGAAGTGGCTTATTTTATTTGACATTTCAACATCTAAAGTGATGTTACAAAGACTTGCGAAGGTAGTTTCAGTTGTCATATCCAGTGAACAGGAGATGGAGGTTTTAAGAAAAAGAAGCATACCAGAAAACAAAACCCCAACTACAGCCTGTAACAAAAACTCACAGGTGCCTAGAATGATCAAACATAGCTTGGAAAATGTTAACATTATATAAAAGATTCCTGTGTGAGCAGAGGAAGGCATAATTTATCCCATCTATCAAAATACATTTGGCCAGCATGTCCTTCCCAATGGCTAATTTACATACAGATACACTAAACCCAGGGAAGTCATTAAGTCATCGTATCACTTCAGAAACAGCCTCTTTAAATAAATGTTAATAGTACATCTATTATGGACCTCGTGGAATCAATGTCACAAGTGCCCAATATTATTAAATTGCTTCTGAAAATACTGCATTATTTTATTTCAACTATTTTTAACACTAACACAGGTTCTAAAATAGACTCGTAAAACACCTGCAAACTTGGACTGACATAGCCCAAACTACTGAAAGCAGCATCGGAGGGAGTGAGCTGTTGTATCTGAAAGCTTATGCCTTTCATAATTAGTTTGTAAGGGTACATATAGCCATTCGCTGAATCTGGCCTATGTTCACATGCCTTACTTTAAGCCACTTAAACCTAGGCTGGGAGTAGTGTGCACAGCCATTCACTGCTGCCAGGAGCCAAATGAGCAGCCTGATGTAAGTGACTTGGGGTAGGGGGAGAGGCTGGCAGGATTGGAGGGGTGGGGGGGCACTAATGGCTTAGTGCAAAGTGCTCTGGCAAGTCCAGGGACAGAGACGAATTAATGCAAAGGCCTGTGGGGTCCAGGCCCAGGGGCCCCTGCCAAACAGGAGTCCCCTGGGTGCCTGGGTTTCCTCGGGAAATGACAAGTTTCCCTTTGCAGGTGGGCACCCTTGCAGGTGGGGTCCTGTTTGGGGCTACTGGGAGTGAGATGCAGGGGCGCTGCATGCATGTGTGTAGCCGCATGCCTGCACATGGCCAGGAGCACAGCCAGGCAACGTGGACAGCAGCTCCTGCAGGTAAGTCTCTAGAGGGGAAGGGGAATGGGGGAGGGAAAGGGTGTGGGAGGAGTAGATTGAGGCTCCTATGGTGAGGGAGATGTGGGATCAGGGCTCTCTGCTCTGCTGCCTTTCCCTCAGGAGCCCCGCACTGGCTGTGTGTCCTGAGATGAACAAACTTAGATCAAGGGCACCATGTTTTTAGATTGCCTGGTTAGGTTGATCTAAATGTAATGCTTATATATACCTTATGGCAGGATTCAGATGTGTAGGCACATGGGGTTTGTGGCACTGCAACCCTCTTTGCAGCACCACAAACTGTACATGTTGTATGTTAAATTGCATGGGG
>NW_017729029.1:77857075-77857531 GCF_001723915.1 Gavialis gangeticus | reverse complement strand
CTGGAAGGTTGGCACTTGGTTGGGGTGGGGGGGAGGGAAGAAGGGGTATATGATTGACAGGTATATGATTGTGGGGGGTGGGACAGTGATATGTCTGTGCCCTGCTTCTGCCCCTCACTCCTAAGCCCCTGCCCCCCTCAGCCCTGCTGGTGCACCTCAGTCCCAACCCACAAAACCACCTGCCCCCTCAGTGCCCTCACTCCTGATCTGCAGCCCTGCCCCCCACAGCACTGCTGGTGCCCCTCACTCCCAACCTGCAGAACCGTACCCCACAGCACTGCAGGAGCCCTTCACTGCTGACCCAGAGCCCTCTGCCCCCCCCCGCCCTGCTGCTCGCACATGTGTGCATATACATGCACACACATGCACACACACTTACTTACCTTTTAGTCATCCAGCCCTACTGGCGGGTACATGTGACTGCTCCGAACTTGAGCTAACTCTAATACTAATCAA
>NW_017729029.1:77853840-77856288 GCF_001723915.1 Gavialis gangeticus | reverse complement strand
GTGGGGGGGCACTAATGGCTTAGTGCAAAGTGCTCTGGCAAGTCCAGGGACAGAGACGAATTAATGCAAAGGCCTGTGGGGTCCAGGCCCAGGGGCCCCTGCCAAACAGGAGTCCCCTGGGTGCCTGGGTTTCCTCGGGAAATGACAAGTTTCCCTTTGCAGGTGGGCACCCTTGCAGGTGGGGTCCTGTTTGGGGCTACTGGGAGTGAGATGCAGGGGCGCTGCATGCATGTGTGTAGCCGCATGCCTGCACATGGCCAGGAGCACAGCCAGGCAACGTGGACAGCAGCTCCTGCAGGTAAGTCTCTAGAGGGGAAGGGGAATGGGGGAGGGAAAGGGTGTGGGAGGAGTAGATTGAGGCTCCTATGGTGAGGGAGATGTGGGATCAGGGCTCTCTGCTCTGCTGCCTTTCCCTCAGGAGCCCCGCACTGGCTGTGTGTCCTGAGATGAACAAACTTAGATCAAGGGCACCATGTTTTTAGATTGCCTGGTTAGGTTGATCTAAATGTAATGCTTATATATACCTTATGGCAGGATTCAGATGTGTAGGCACATGGGGTTTGTGGCACTGCAACCCTCTTTGCAGCACCACAAACTGTACATGTTGTATGTTAAATTGCATGGGGACACTGAGACAAAATTTGCTCCCGGGATTTCCTGGTAGCAAAAAAAGAAACCTGGGGAAAAAAAGTAGCACATAGGAAGCCAAAGTACTGTGTGCCAGGACAAATGTGGAGAAGGGGGAGTAGGCAGCCCAGAGCTGCCAGCTTTCCCATCGCCATGCACTGTGGAGCCCCTGTGTGTGAGGCACCCTGCAACCTTACCAGCTGCTCCCTGTCTGGCTGGGGCTCAGTGTGCCTTGAGATGGGGGAACAAGCCAGCTTGGGCTGGCTGCTCCCATCTTGGTGTGACTCAGCATGGGGACTCTGCTGTGGAGCCCCTGCGCTGAACCACATGGAGCCCCCACACTGAGGTACCCTGGTAGGGTTACTATATTTCCAGGATGAAAAAAGAGGACACCTGTGGTGGGGAGGGGCTGGGAGCTGGGGTGGGGGGGAGGGAAGAAGGGGTATATGATTGACAGGTATATGATTGTGGGGGGTGGGACAGTGATATGTCTGTGCCCTGCTTCTGCCCCTCACTCCTAAGCCCCTGCCCCCCTCAGCCCTGCTGGTGCACCTCAGTCCCAACCCACAAAACCACCTGCCCCCTCAGTGCCCTCACTCCTGATCTGCAGCCCTGCCCCCCACAGCACTGCTGGTGCCCCTCACTCCCAACCTGCAGAACCGTACCCCACAGCACTGCAGGAGCCCTTCACTGCTGACCCAGAGCCCTCTGCCCCCCCCCGCCCTGCTGCTCGCACATGTGTGCATATACATGCACACACATGCACACACACTTACTTACCTTTTAGTCATCCAGCCCTACTGGCGGGTACATGTGACTGCTCCGAACTTGAGCTAACTCTAATACTAATCAACATTTGTGCAGTTTACAGTGTAATGCGCAACAAGGCCCTGTATTTCAAGAGGAGTAGGAAGTGGGGAAGGGAATAATTAGGGGCCCCAGATTTAAAAAGAATAGATGTTATTGTACAAGACTCAAGGTCTGATACAAGGACAAAAGGGCATAAAAAAAGATAAGGGGTCTTGCTTGCAAAGAAAGTATACAGAATTTCGCTTTAACAAATTAACATATGAAATAAAATACCACAGGAAGCAATAAAATAAGCTATTGTAAAATACTTAGTTTTAGAAGGGAGTTTGAAAACAAGTCCTAGTTCAAAGGAGAGTAAAGACCTAGATAGGCTTCCTGGCCCCATTCTGTCCTGTGATCTTATATTACCTATAAGTGGGGTGACCATATAGGACAACATGAAATCTGGGACACTGCCCCCCACTCCCCTCAAGTCAGCAGTGCTGGCTGCAGACAGAGGCAGGAGCAAGGTGGCATGGTGCAACTCTGGTATTACTATCCAGGCAGTTAATGGAGTCAGTGGCCTGTTAATGACCCATGTTCTTTACTTCACAGGTTTTAACAATCATCTCCCCTTTTTAATGGTAATTCCACTAATCAATTTAACCTATTTCAGAGCAATTCTGCAGTCTGCTTGAGTTTCCTATTTCACAGCTTGTGCTGCTCTGCCTTCCCACCTCATGTCTTGGATGTTCATATTCATTTTAACTGGCTGGCTGGGACTGGCCTGCAAAAACCAGGACTGTCCTGGCCAAACTGGGACATATGGGCAGTCAAAAGCCAGAGGCTGAATTGATTCAGTCTTTGCATGTTAGTCTAAAATTCACAGATTGATTTGAAACAGAAGTGAACCGACATTTATCTTTGATTCAGGAAATGCAGCCACATGCCTGCAGTGGCTCAGGCCAGAAGCTGGAGGGTGCTGGAGCACTGCTCTCTGGCTGTATGTTCACTTCTTCCTGCTGCACCTGA
>NW_017729029.1:77848139-77853662 GCF_001723915.1 Gavialis gangeticus | reverse complement strand
CCCTGGCCCCAGACCCCAGCCAGGGTTTGCCAGGGGGCAGTCCCTGTAAACTGGGCTGCATCCCAAACTGGGCTTGCCCCCCAGCCCTCAGTGCTCTAGCTAGGGAGCAGAGGGTTGGGGTCAGCTCTGCTCTCTGCAGCAGACAGCCCATCCCCGGGCTGGAAAGTATGCAGGGATGCTGGGGGACTGTGATTTAACATGACCCAGGAAGGGGTCTGGGGCAGAAGTTTCATAAACTGGTTTGACCCAAATCAGTTAAGTCTGATACTACTTTCAACCAGGTTTATCTTAAACCAGTTTCAGCCATTTTGAAACTGACATATGCACTGAACTTCTGTTCTGTTACAGGTTTAAACCAATTTCTGATCACTTAAACTGCTTTGTATGTAACTCCTATTCATGGTCACCCTACATATATGAAGCACCAGGGCAATTTTACTCAAAAGAATAGCAGCTGTTTGAAGCTTTCTCTCAGGAAATAATTTTGATTAAGAGCTTCCTGATGCCTTGTACTATCTATGAAATGGACAACCATTTGCACTGGTTTATATTGTTAATAGATTGCATTCACAGGCTGATAAACACAAAAGGCACTATCATCTAGATTAGGCAGAGATCTGCCAGCTTTTGCTCCAGCTCTTAGCTGAACCTGAAATCATCTGTTCATGCAGGATAAGATACACTTTGTCTTGTCCTTTTCTCAAGCGGAGGCATTTGCTTCCTTTGCTTTGTATCATTTGAATCCCCTTTTTATCCTTCTTACTCTCCCAGCTTCTCTGCAGCAATTCCCGCTTTGTTAGTTTGATATTGATATTTCACAAAATCAAGGAATATAAGAGATAAGAGCATTGAAACAGTAGTTTTTTTTAGCACTGTTTGACTCACCATGTGTTTGGAATGGTCTACAATACATGGTGCATTCCTGAATAGGACAGCATTATCAGTTATAACATGACCTATATACACTCTGGGTGCAGAGAGAAGTGCAGCTTCCAGCTGTAACTCAGAACATGTTCTGCAAAGCATTCTGAGTTACGTTAGCCCAGATCAAACAGAAGTTCACTGTTGGTTCCATGGCGGAGGGAAATTTAGCTACTGGCTGGGAGCCTGCAGCCAGGTTCTGATAGCAATGGCCAGGGCTCTTTGCCAGTGCTCACTGTTTTCAGAATGGGAGGGGGAAAGGCAGAGGAGGGAGCTCATTTTTGGGGCTCCCAGCTGATGCTGAAGGATGGGGTGGGTGAATTGCAGCTGCCCCCCCTCCCCACCTTTGGGGCTGAAAACCCCACCAGACTCAACTTCCTCCACTCCCTTTTCCCACTTCTCATTCTGAAAACAGTGACAGGCTGGGAGCTACACAGACACAAGTTACAAAAGAAGTTTTGAAATGTCTTTTGTATCTCATGCAAAGAGAGGTCAGATTTTCACCTGACTAGGCATTTTTGAAGCTGTCTGCAGCTATGCACTTGTGTTTGGTCACAGCTATAAACTGTTTTCTGTGGCCAGATTGGGTGAAAATTGTTACTTCTGTTTGAACTCTCAAAGTCTGAGGCCTTATCTACAGCACATTTTACTAGGAACAGTTCTACTGGGATGTTGCTACCAATAGCTATACTGGTGTAGTACCTAATTTTCTCACATATAACCCATACCCTTTTCATGAAAATGAGCTAGTGAAATTTGGTGTGTACATTATATGCAAGAAAATTAGATCCCTATGGGTCTTGACATTTGGCAATGGAGGAGCAGCAGCACCATTAATTGCTGTGGTTTTGGGAGTTGTGGCAATTAACGCTGCCACCTCACCCCCATTGCCAGTTTTCAGCACCATGGAAAGTCCATCAGACAGAGGAGATGGCTGCATGTACCAGATTGGGCCAGTGCCCAGTGATGGTCCACAGCTGAGGCTGATGTGCGGGGTCAGACCTGTTGACCTCAGACCTGGTGTGTTTGGTCAGACTCAACAAGCTGGCTCAAACCCACTAAGTGGCCTCAAAGTCAGCACGGGGTCAGATTTGACACACAGGGTTAGACTCAGTGTGGCATGTTGGACTCAGCTTTTGTCCATGGACTTGGCGCACAGGGTTGGACGCAGCATGTGATCCAGAGCTGGCACACAGTGTCAGATATAGCACACTGGGTTGGAATCAGCCCATGATACTGGACTTGGGGTGCCAGGAAGGTCTGTAAGCCCCAGCCAGCATGTGAAACTGGCAGCAGGCTCAGCTCCCTAGCTGCTGCTACTTGGTTTCTACAAGAAATTTTTGTCTTTATCTTAAAAATAAGATGCATACTATATATAAGGACCTGCTGTATGTGAGAAAATACTGTATATTCACATTTAGCTGCCTTGCTCATGTTTTATCAGCAAAAAATGTGGATTGGATAGCCTACTGTCCCTTCTGCCACAGTATGGTGCACTAACTTGTGGGTAATAGTTGCATTGTATTGTGAGACACTGGGATCAAACTTCTGTGATTCAGTCTGTTTCATCTTATAATCTACTCTTTTCTGCTCTGGCTTTCAGTCTCTGTCATATCTGAATACCAAAGACGTAGATCCATACAAAGGTATTATTTCTCTGGACTTGCCTATAGATATTGATAGGTTTGTAATGCTAATTTGTGATTATTGAGGACCTACCCACTCAGCAATTCCAGGGCTCATGAAACTATACAGCAGACATGCACAACAGTAAGGAAGGATTTAATTATTGCCTGAGGAAGTTCAGGATGACCAGGGAGTACACCTTGGACACGAGTGGGGAGCTGGGTTTCAGTTCATCAAATATTTTTACTGTTCTTGCTGCGTGTGGTGTTTTGCACAATAGTATCTTTGACAAAGGGAGAAATACTATACCCAGGAGGAGCAGGCAAGTGGACAGGCCCCCTGCTAGTTTTAAGCAGCCTGACAAAATCAGTTATTACAGCATATCTGTGTCCAGCTGAGGGAAGCTTAAGAGAATGCTAGGACAGTTTGCATTAGCTACTGTTACTTTGCGTTCCTGCATATGCAGTAATTAGCTGGTTTATGAACTGTTTCATTGATGCAGTGGCTATTGTGTTCCAGGATATTTCAAGAGCAGACATTAAACCATGGTTTCCACTAAAGAGGACTACATAATGCAATAATAAACAAACACACAAACTGGATGCATGCAGGGCTGAAGTAAAGGCTGAAAAAAGTACAGATCTCCAGTAAAGCTGTCTACAGCAGGCAAGCCATGCTGTTAAGCTGAATGTGTGACACCATCCTAAGATGCCACCCTGCCCTGCCTTCTGCCTGACCTCAGGGTAACATGTCTAACTACCTCTCTCTTGGTTTTAGTGTACAGCACCTCTCAAGGCATTCTTATTCTGGACTAAGAATACTATTTAGTAAGACCATAACTTGAATGTTTTGCATTTTTCAACAATAGAATAATTGTTAAGAATGTTTTCCCTGGCAAAATCCCCCCAAAACAAAATAGGCTAATCAGGTTTGATAACACAGCTTGTAAACCCTTAACCGTATGTTTTTACCAAACTGTACCATGTACCCAGTGGTATAGACCAGTCAGTGAAGCCATAAACCCAAATTTGTGGTACATTTTCAGGTTTTTTCATTTGGAAATGTTGAATCATCAAAACCATTTTTCCTTGGGGATATACATACCACTTTTGGTAGTAAACGTTTCTCTAGTCTTGGATGAAATGTCTAGTTCAAATAAGAGGGAATGAGACTACCCCCTCCCTCAAAATAAATCCCACCCCAATGTTGGTTATGTGGTTAAGGAACTTACCAAAAATGTGGCAGCCCAAGGCAGGCTTGTCCCACACTGCCAAAATGTGGCCCTACTTTAGTACAGAATTTATTACATCATCCACTATTACCCAACACCATTGTGGTTATCACAGCTTCCAACACTTTAATGTGCCCCTTTGTTAGCTTTGCCCTTTCCTGCAGAAGAGCAGCAGTACATTACACTGAGCTATTCAAGTCCCTGCAGTGCTTCACTTACAACTTATGTCAATGAATTCAGTCTTCTGGAAAGCTAAGCAGCCTTACCACTCTCTTTATGCAAGACTAGAGCACCATCACTGCTAAGCAGATGGGTCACTCACAGGGACGATGACCTAGGGAAAATGCCCACTGCAGAAGAGATTAGGACCAGGAAACCTCCTTTGAAGAATTAAACTTATTCACACAAGAGAGATTCTCAGCTAGGAGTACGGAGGTTATATTACCTCTCTATTTGGGACTTTGTACTCCTGTTGCAACAGTGTGTCAAGTTCCAGTATCCACAATTCAATGAGGATGTGGATATATTGGAGAGGATTCAGGAAAGAGACTAAAGAATTAGAAAACTTGTCTCCAGTATGTCCATCTACAGTATTTAGCTTAAATAGAGAGTGAGGGGGTGAGTTGATAATAGCCTATAAACATTTTCCTGGGGAACAAGACTGGGATAACAGGCCCTTCAATTTAGCAGATAAAGGTAGAATGAGATCCAGTGACTGGAAATTGAATTCAGACAAATTCAGACTAGATGTAAAGGGCTAGTTTTATCGGTGAGGGTAATTAAACTTTGGGAAAAATTTACCATCGGTTGCAGTGGATTCTTCCTCACCAGCTATACTACTTCTGGTTTGGAAGCTAGTGTTTATGGACTTGGCATAGCATATCTCCACACAACATCAATTATACCATATATGCATGTCGTTTGTAAATCTTAAATTGACTTGGGAAATGCACGGTGTACATTATTTGCTGTAGCTCTCTAATGATGCAATACTGTCTCACAAATTTGGACAACACTCTCATGATGTAATTGTCTCTGTAATCTTTCCTGCAAATATGGAATAATTCTACGACTGTCAATGGAGTTACAATGTTGTATAAACTGGTGAAAGTGAGACCTTAATTAGGCTCTCTAACTCTTATTTGTAGCTACTTGCTTTAAATTTAAACAGGAACTCTCCCTCTATAGACAACTGAATAGCAGTGAAAATACCAGGTGTGGAGCAAACAGTAGCAGGATGTTCTGCCCTAAGAGAGCTATTTCATAATTCTCTCTAAATATAAATATCAAACGGCATTTTAATTACCACCATTTAATGCCAGATTCTAATGGCTCTTTTCTCTGGTTCTGTGCTAAGGCAAGCAATCAGATAAAGCCCCTGCTGAGAGTACTCACAGCTCTATTTATGGGCCTGAAAATACACAGTTGCTGTCTTTACAGAGAAAATCAGGGATTTTAATATTTATGAGGCTGTGAATATACTACAGATTATTGTTGTCCTTAGATGCCTTCATGCAGTCTTATGGAAAGGACTGAAATCAGATATTCCCTTGTATCTGGCAAATGCTGTTCCACAGAAAAAAGTGTTATCTTCACATTCCCACTCTCTCAAACAGTTTGTACAGCCTGGAGGAGCAACCACAAAATTACAAGCTCAACAAGTCTGTCAGAGGAATGTCTGACCCTCTTCTGTGCCTGCCACAAACCTATCACATAAATCAGCACATAAGCAACCCTCAGCCTTA
>NW_017729029.1:77824475-77848107 GCF_001723915.1 Gavialis gangeticus | reverse complement strand
AAAAAGTGTTATCTTCACATTCCCACTCTCTCAAACAGTTTGTACAGCCTGGAGGAGCAACCACAAAATTACAAGCTCAACAAGTCTATCAGAGGAATGTCTGAACCTCTTCTGTGCCTGCCACAAACCTATCACATAAATCAGCACATAAGCAACCCTCAGCCTTAACAGGATTTAAAAAAAAAAAAAAAAAGGCTTGGTCTCATTTGCTTCCTTATAATTTTAAAGAAGACTTGAAAAAGGTTTTGTTTTGTTTCAAAAGTTATAGTTTTGTTTGAGTTTTTTTATATTAGGAATTCAGTTCTTGTCTTCTGTAAAGGATTCTATGATGATAGTCCATCATAGTGATTTTGCAACATTATCCAAATTGGAAAAGTAAGAGCTGAGCTTTTGAAAAGAGGAAATGTCTTTTAGTTAGACTTACTAACATTCTTCAGGCCAGATCTTTGACACCTTTCTAACCTGTATGCACTGGTAGGTGCATCTACAAGTGCAATTAGCATCCTCTGCAGTTCTGTAGTTTACACTGGAGTTTATTGCTCTTGGTTGCAGCATTTACATGTGCACGGGGGACTTCAGGACATTGAGCAAGGGCAGAGAAGCCCCAGCTGGCAGGAGGTGGGGGTGGGGAGGGTGCGGGGGTCAGCCTGCCAGGTCAGAGCTGCTCCAACCTGGCTTAGTGTTCTGTGGAGGGGCTGCTGGGGCATGAGGATGCTACAGTGCGGGGCAGCATCTACATGTATGTTTTGGTGCACTTAATTACTCTGCTGTAGGACAGTACTTATCCCAGACAGTACTATACCACAGCAGAGTTAATTAATTTACTGCGCCCTAATACAGGCACATGTGTAGATAGTGACACTTCACTGCAGAGCTAATTAGTCAGCTCCACAGTAAAGTGCCAGTGTAGATGCACCCATTGTGTACCAAACTGTCCCCAGCCAACTCCATGCTGGCCTGCAGTTCCAACACTTCCCAACACTGCATGGAGTGATACCTTTGACACAGCCTAGAAAAGGGCTTTCAGTCTCTGCTGGCACACAGAGCAAGGATGGATCAGAAACCACAAACAGCACAAAGGAACAGTGAGTTTGGACTACATGTGAGTGTTTAAATGACACATTAGAGAGACTGTGTGTTATGATCTACAAGTTCTCAATATTTGCCTCTCTTAACCAGCCTTCAGTTACCTAGTCCCACCATAGGTTCGAAACCATTAACAGTTCATTTTAAAAAATTCAAAGCAATTAAACTGGCTCAGGCCTGATGAAGAATGATTGATTTGAAAGTTTGTTTAACTCTATCCTGCTAGGCCATTGGCCCAATAAAAAATTAGCATCCTGAGAAATCCTTGCCTCTAGCGTAATTCCTGGACTATCATGGCTACATCACTCTAAATATAGAAGATACTGTTGTTTAGATAGTACTGGTACACGGTATGGCACTGTTGTTTAGATGCACTTGAAACAACAATACCATAACACAGAAGATATTGAAATCTGTTGCTTATAATGGAAAATTGAATCATCATCTGCAATTCTCTAGTTAACAAACATAATGCCATATATACAAAACAATTATGCAAAAGAATTGAAAAACCATCTGCTTCCCCAGACCTACTCCAAATTGGATCTACTTAAATAGGACATATTTAACAATGTTACTAAACTAAGAGATATTAACTTGGAGATATACCTGACTACTGTGCAGCAGACCCACATGTACTACCAAAAATACCTGATGACAATCATACTACATAAGAACAAAAAGTGGAATAAGCTATCACAGCAGGAGCCACCTCATAGATAGTGCACCAGCAACACAGAATGGAATCAAGATATAAGCACCCAGACAGAACACCAACATCATTACCTTATCACAACACCCCCTGTCCTATTCTGAAATATTTGTACTCTCTCCAAAAGCCAGAACTGCCCAAGGGAAAAACCTGACAAAATACTAACATGGAGAATTAGAAGAATTGTTCTGCAGACTCTGCTTGGAACAAATACTTCCACAACCAGGACGCAACCACCTCTAACAACACTGATGCCAGAACTGAGGAAAAAAACTCTATAATAAAACATTATTAGACACCACCCAGCAGATGTAACCATGCATTGGCTACACTGATTGTTTCAGGAACAAACCTAACAGCGAAATTTTCAACAAAAGCCAGGATCACAACAACCCGGCTCAGACCCACTAAAAATGTCTTGCATTTAAAAGTTTGCCTAACTAATTTCAGCTATTCAGTTAGTCCAATAAAAGACCAAAAGGGATCAAATTAAGATCAACTAAGAAATCCTTGCATCTCAAAATGTATTTGAGGGGATGTGAACAAGCTACTTACACAACATGAAACTTTTGCTACTCTCTCTCTCTCACCTTTCCATGTTCCCTCCTTCATTTATGGCATAATTCCTTTGCTGAATGGAATTCAATGCTTAGTTTTGGGTGACGGTTTTTTACTGAGTCTCAGGAGCTCCAGGTTCTGCTTCTGGCACAACCCCACACTTCCTATTTAGTCTTTGGTAAGCCATGTGAATGTTGTACTTCAATTCCCTGTCTCACAAATGGGAACAACAGTAACAGCTTCTTTGCTGGGATGCCATGTGAATCAATTCATTCAGTCTGCAAGAAGTTCAAATACTGCAGTGAGAGGACCATAGAAAAGCTTCTATATAAGTAAGTAAGCTCAGAAGGATTTTTAAGGACAGAAGGGACAATTGAAGAAGCCTGCTTCAGGTATTGGACTTTGTAATAATCTTACCATCCTTCTGCCTTCTTTTCTTTTATTACCTTGGAGTCTAATCCTACCTCTGTTGATCTCCAAGGTAAAACTCCCATAAGCCACATCCAGACGAGTGTGGATGTTTGGTTCCCTGGGGACAACTAGCAGTGGCACAACTTGTGCCACTGCTAGTTGACCCCAGAGAATGCCTGTGCCACGTGCCCTCTGGTGCATGTCAGGTTACCTGGGTGGGGTAGAGGAGGCTGAGGCCAGCAACTGTGCTGATCCCAGCAGCCTTACCTGGAGGCCTGTGGGCTGGGAAAGCTGCAGCCTTGTCTCTCCTGCATCTGGGAGCCAGGCCAGCAGCTGGAGTGGGGCTCCAGCCAGCCAGTTCCAGTTTTGGGTGGCATGAGCTGCCTCAATGTGCATTGCCTGGCTTTTTTTCTGCTTGGAAACTGTGTGGGAAACAGTGCGGGAAGGTAGCAGTGTGGGAAATGCCTGAATGTGCAGTGTGTGGTGTCACAGATGGGTCTGCAGCACCACATACCACACGGCTGTGCTCATCCGGACACAACCATAGAGTTCAACTGCAAAAGGATAAGGCATTTAGTTCGATAGGCCAAAAGACCAAAATACCCAGTAGAGCACAATAAGCAGCAATCAGCAGTATCAAGTGTGATCCACAGTGAGGGTTTCTCTATTTGATCCACACTAATGGTGAATTAGTGTGGATCAAACTTAATTATGATTTGGTCATGCTGACATCTGGAATACAACCCTGCCTCACTGATGTCCATGAAAGTTTTCTATAGATTTCAGTGAGATCAAGTTTTCAGCTAAGTTCATTACCAGCCTGGGTTGAGAACACCAATTCATGTCACATAGGCCATGAACAGCCATGTGAAAGCAACAACTTACAGCAGAAAAGATCTATATCCCATTATTTCTTAGCAAGTACTATATAGTACAAGATGGCCTTTAGTGCAGGTCTTCCACTTTAGTATTATATTTAAATCCCGCTATTGCTGCAAAGCATTCTTCTTTCTAAATCAGAGTTGAAAACTAAACTGAAGTAAAAGTAGGATTTATTTGATAACTTATTTGATAAAAACAATTTACTTAACTGTAATCAAACTGAGTGAATACAAGTTCAGCCCTGCTCACTACAGGATATGCTGCCTAACAACCCAACTATTGCTATTTCCTTAATTAAGTGGATCCCAACAAAAACAAGAAGAAAAAGCCATTATACTTATTCCCATTCTGTTTCAGAACCGCAATAATCTTTGGTTGAGAGTAGTTACAGCTTCTGTAGATGTGACATACAGACAAACAATTAGATCAATATCTTTTCTATTAGAGGGGAATGTAATTACTTTTCCAAGAACTACCTGAAGAAACAGACACAAAATCTGTCTCCAGGACTGTGTCAGGAAAGTGAGACTAGTGTTTTAAAAAAAATATGATTACACATACACTGCACACAATGTTATAAGAAGGTCAATGTACTATAACATATTTTGGATACTAAGCCAAAAGCCAAAGAGGCTGTTGTATCACTTTACCTCATCATTTTTAAGCAAATAAGAATGCAGAATATTTATTGCCTGACAAAAAAATATAGACTTACAGAAATTAAAGTAATAGATACAATACAAATGACTTTGACAACATAAATTAAGTTTAAAGAGGTGGATTCCAGCCAAACAGACATCTTCAGCTCTATCCGTTTAGTATTTTCCTCTAGTACATGTTAAAATGCATTAGGCTAGGGACAGACATTCAAAAAGCCTGAGCCTGAATTGATTCAATCTTTGCAGGTTACATTAACCTGGCTAGGCTAGACCAGTTTGTAACCTTCCAGACATCCCATCTGGACTGAAGAAATGCAGGCACATGCCTGCAGTGGGTCAGGCTAGAGAACAGGGGGTGCTAGAGCAGCCCTCCCTTCCCTTCCGCAATGCTGAGCTGAGGGGGGGGCATGGCAAGGCTCAGGCAGGACGCTCTGATTAGGGAGGGGTTCCACTCCCTGCCCCCCTACTTCTGACCATCTGTACATAACTGCTTCTATAGGAAGGCAGGAAAGAAATTAGGAGCAGTTAGGAGCTAGCATGTTTTCCTGGCCAGAGACTGACAACTTATAAGGTAAGAGGCAGAATCTGGAACAGTTAAGAAGCAAATGTAAGATAAATAGTTTACATATAATTTAATGAAACATAAGACGTTATAGAACATTTTAGATTTGCAAATTACTTGTTATACCTTCTGGTGAATTTTAAGAGAAATCAAAAGGATAAGTATATATGATCCATGGACCCACATTGGTACTAGAAGCATTCTCTGAAAGTAGTAGGTTTACAAATTTATCATGCTTATTATGATTGAATCATTTTTCATAAGTTTCAATTGAGGCCATATAATGTAAACTATTTTTGTACACACCAACATATGACTGTCTTTATTTGAATACCTAAAATTCCTAGAAAGATTTAGATTCTATTTTTGTTAATCAAATGAATCCATTAACACATTTCTCATTGTGCGGTTTTAACATAAAAACCAAAAAGATTAAATTAATTCAGGACAAATCAGGTTATTTAAAAATTACTTATGTAACACATTTGCTATCATATTTATGTTAGTTATTTCAATGTTCAAAATACTTTACCTACTAGGTACAACAATTTTACCCTTGTCAGGATCTATGGGGCCTGAACCCAGGTCCTCTAGACTCATGGGTGGAGGCCTGGGCTATGGCATCACTAACCAGCAGGCTGGGTGATGGACTCAGCCCTGCCTGGGCCCTCCAACGAGATTCCCAACTGGAGATCCAGTGACCCAGGGGAAGTAATAGGAGTCACAAGGCCCTCATGGGAGGGCTATAAAACCCTCTCACTGCCTGTAGGACCCTGTCTTTGCAACAGTATTCTTGGTACCCCTGTTGGGTACCTCTGTGCCCAACTAGCACTCCTGTTCCTCTCCTTGACTTCCTGGCTGTGAACCACTGCCTCGGTCCTGTTTTGCCTCTGCCTGGAACCTGCCTGCCTTGCCTGTACCTTGTTTTGATCTCTCCCATGACTTTGGACCTACCTTCTTGAAGACTCTCCTGCCTACCTCCTCTTCCTGTACGTGGGATTCCTTGGCTCCTGACCTCTGGCCTGGCCGTGACCATGGCCTCGCTTGTTCCTCTGGCACAAACCACCAGACTTGGACTGCTGCTTGGTACTGTGACCTTTGGGTAGGCTTATGGACACTTGGTTTCCGAACCCTGACTCTCCCCCACCCCTCCATGTCCAGATCAACTTGTGACAACCCTAGTATTTTAAAACAAGTAGTACTTGTCATGTATCATCATTGTGATACATGTTCTTATAGGCTCTGTAAGTTGTTGGAGAAATAGCTTAGAAATGAATGGAGTGAAAGCCAAGTTTTTCTGAACAACAACAACAAAATGTTGTTAACTGACTGTAGCTTTGCTAAAAGGTTAGAAAATGGATTTGTATAGTATTGTTTGGATAGGGATTATCCTGATTTAGGCAGGGGATTAAATTAGATGCCCTATGAAGATTCCTTCCAGCCCTGCTTCTCTACAATTCCACGATTCCTTACAGGTGACAACCTGTAAGCACGTGTAAGTATCCCTGAAAATATAACAGCGTACATAGATATCTAGGATGGGGAGCACTGACATTTTGTGCAAATGATCCAGGAAGCAACACAGCTGCTTTTTATGTAAATGATTTTGAGAATCAAGCCTTTTCCTCAAACAACAGGGCAACAGAACAGACAAGATTTTTACTTTGCTATTTTTCAGAAATTTAGTGGAATTAGTTATACCTGGGTACTTGCCATTGTTTCCAGAGAGGCAGCTCTGAAAACATTAGTAATAAGCATTAAGCTTGTTTACAGGTACTGGGAAAAGGCCACCTCAGAGTCTCTTCTATCAGTAGGCTGACCCTACTGAGCTGGAACAGGAGCATGGAGTACTTGCCAGTAACAAGAAACATTTGTTCTCTCTGTTTTTCCTATGGTTTTTTAGAAAGGCAATAAAATCCAGCAGTGTTGATTGCAGTTCTGAAACACGGATGTTACTCACTTCAAGAAATCATTCTAATAGCTGACTTGTCTTTTGTAACTCTGAATTCTGTTCCTTTCAGATGCTGCATTATTTACTGTGGCACAATGTGTGATTTCTAGTTTGGGCCCGAAACAATTGTGCAGCTCCAGAAATAATAAACAGGACAAACAACTGGGGTACAATGGGGTTGGATGGTGGGGAGAGAATAACTTTGGAGCCATCCAAAGTTAGACTAGAAGAGGTGAGACAGAAACCTAGTTGTTTAGCTTTCAGACAACAAATGGAGCGCTCAATTCACTGCTGTCATATGGTTGTTTTATGCTTAGGACTCAAAGGGAAGAGAATAACATGTTGTCTTAAATGGGCCCCATAATATTCTCACGGTCCAGTGGGAATCTCCACTTGGTTTAGAACTACCTGTATACTGCTTCCTGCAGAATCTCTCAGTGTATGTGGATGTATCAGCAGCATTTCCTGAGGCAGGCGACGTGACCAGCTGTGGTTCTCAGTCTTTTTAGACTTGTGACACCCCTTGATAGACTTGAGTCACCCCTCAGAAAATGCTAATTCTTCCTTTCATTTGTATTTTGACTACAGAAGAATAAAAGAACAATTCTTCTGTTGCAAAGAACTCAGAAAAACCACAACAGGTCAAAATGTTTTTGATGCTACGTCTTCCTATTTGAGATCTCTGGGTTCATCTTGTGAATCCTGTTTGCACACCCAACAGCGCTAACGTTGTGTGGCACTCTGCAGCAGCCTTGTAAGGATCTCACCCTTGTAAGGACACCACAGTTGAGAATTACTTGGCCAGGGTATTCCTTTGATCAGGTTATTCTAACCTGCCTGGCTTGTCCTTAGGGCCACAGACAGTTGAATGCAAATTAGGGCAGCATTCAGAAAATGAGTAGAGTAAGAGGAAAGACAGAATCAGGAAGATAAGTTACAGAAAGGAAGAAAGAACTAAAAACAATGACAAGCAATATTTGTGAAGCATCTAACCATCCCTAACCTTTGCATACCTAGTTTTGGTGGAGAAGAACTATTTTGCTTCTTTCAATGGGGCAAAACTTGGCCACACTGAAGTCAAGGGGAGCTATTTTTTTTCAATGGGAGCAAGAATCAAGTCTATGCCTTTACGAAGAGCCCCTCGTTTTTCAAGATTGTTCTGTCTATTCAAGTATTTGAAGAGTTCTATTATGGTTAGTCCCATTGGTCATTTCAACAACATATACACAAACCCAAAGGAAAGGAAACTTGTTCCAAAATAGCACACTTTTAGTAATCAGTAGCAATATTAGTAATTCTTTTCAAGTTTTATAACTGATTTTGGGTATGGATACAAAGAACAAATAATACTTTATACTTCTACAGTGAAATCTGAGATGCTTAAAGAACATAAAGAATATTAGTGAATGAAGTTTCATGAAGTCAAGCTAAAGCAAGGGAGTGTATTATTTAATAGATGAGGAAAATGGAGGTAGAGGGAAGCACTGGGTCCCCAAATCAAACAGAGGGTCTTTGCCAGAGTCAAGAACACAACCAAGATCCTCTGACATTTATGTATGGGCCATAACCACTGTACCACACATCTTCCCTTTTAGTAGTTCTTTCTTTAATTAACAACTAATTAATTCTGTTACCTAACAGTGCATTTACTTTGCTTTATTTGTAGCACTTAGAAGGTTTTCCTATTTTTTATTAATGAAAAGGTATTAGGTAATACCTCAAAATATGTATTCATATGAATTTTTTTGGAAAACAGCAATTACTGTTGTATCAATAATTAAACTCTTGTCAATACGTGGGTAATATTTTATTTGAGCCTAAGACTTCAGTTCTTCACAAATACTGAGATATGCCCAAGGAACAGTATAGAATTGGAATGGTTTGGGTTATTTTACCTCAAACCAGCAAAGTCTACCTGCAGTGGCAGGAAATTTATATTGTGTAATAAGCAAACCCACGAGACAGGACATTTTCACTGAATTGGGAAACTATTTACATTGCATTATTTTTCCTTCACAAAGAAGTGCTTCTTCCTTGAAGTTCTAAAATAGCTGAAGAAACTTTGTGTTCAGTTTCATATACTTGTACTTCCACACAAAACTAATTTCCCCAATAATCATTTATTAATAAAATACATAGAGATAAAGAAAAAATTGTTATGAAAACAAACATGGGTGACTGAGACAGAGATAGATAGAATAAATAAAAAAGATCCACCTTCACTGGCACTTGCAGTGGTGGCAGCAGTGAACTAGGTTACCATGGGCCCCTCTACACGTGCAAGTAAAGTCATGATGAGATCTAATGCATGATCCATATAATTGCTGTGCATGGCTGGACATGTGATTGTGAATCAGATTCCTCCACACACAAGATCACATGTCTCTAAACTGCAGAGTACAAACCAGTACCTTGCAGCACTACTGTGCAGTATCTAATGCTCCTGTCAGAACTATCCATAGAATGATGCTTGGATTTGGGTGTGTTAATAAGAACGTGAACATCTACTCCATGGAGGACAGACAGTGGAAACACTAAAATTAGCACTTAGGTATATAAGCATCAAGTTTGGCTGTGAGTTAATGGAGATTTCAGGAGAATATTTTTGGAGCAATGATTATGGTTGACATTTGCCTGTGCTTCTGGTGCACCTATCCCACTTTATAATGGTCTTTGGGAGTCTTTTGTTAATTATTTGATTATAAAGTCATTTTAAAAATAAAATATGCTTACATGGCTAAGTAATAAAACTTTAATTTAAAAGCATCAGACCATGACATAATTTTAGTTTAAAATGAACCTCCTGGGCTGAGGCTAATTAAACTAACTTCTGGGTCACAAGGTACACGCTTCACTACTTAAAAACACTACTTAAAATTATAAATAGCCTAACACATCTTGCCTCCAGGCTGTTTCATTTTATGTGCAAGATCTCTGTTTATCAGAAGAGATTCATGGCATTCCATGCTCTGGTTGCCAGAGACAGGCTCTACAGCTGCCTAGAGTAATCAGATGGGAACTATCCAGTTCCTAGAAGATTTCTCCTATAGCTGTGGACCACAAGCACTGGATGGAGGTCAAGTGGTAACATACCTTATTTTCCATTTTCTGCATTAACTGGACAAAGTGAGCATGAAATGTTATGAAATGTAAACATTGATTTCCTTCTGGTTTCCATGGGTATATATGAATAAATAGGGCATAATGCTGAAAGGTATCAGGCCCATTGTCTCTACTTTTGTTGTTTTTTCCATTAGATTCTTGCACAACTAGAAAACAAAACTTTAAAACCCTATTTGAGCCTTATTAAGTGCTAAGGAGTAGCATTTGCCAACAACCCTAAAACATGGAATCTCTTGAATTTTGCCATTTGCCAGCAATCCACCAAACAGCAGCATTAACATACTTGTCTTAGAACTGGTGAATAAACTGAGTAAACATTTCCATCTGAAATTTTTATCCTGAAAAACATGCAGATTAGACAACACCAACATTTTCTGAGACTTGTTTCAATTTTGTCAAATGGTTCATGTCAAAGAAAAAGAAAATGTCCACCCTCACCGAGTTGAGGCATTTAGTTTCAATATTTTCAAAAAGAGTTTGATTCAAAATTAATTTTAATTTCAAAATTTCCTTCAGTTTAACCAAAAAGGGCTATTAAGAAAAAGAGTTAAAACATGTTTGAAAACAGAGTGGTTAATTTTGGGGTAAGTCAAATGTTTCCTTCAACCTGAAAAAAGGACCCTTTTTTCCCCCAAACTTTTCGATTTAGCAAAAACAGATTTGTGGAAGATTATTTTTGTTTTACTTCTCTAATTACCAGAAAGCAGGAAAAAACCGCCCCCAGTTATCTGCATATAGCAGGGGTGGGCAATCTTTCCAGGCTGTAGGCCAGAATGATCCTCCCCGAGTCAAAGATGAGCAGCCAGGTGAGCGCTAGGGCCCAGCCGCCATCACTACTTGTCTCCAGGGTGGCAAGGGGAAAGTGCCTGCAGCCAAAACCTTCCAGCTACCAAATGCTGCTGAAGCCCCACATCTGTGGGCCAGATCTATTTATTCCACAGGCTGGATCCAGCCCATGGGCCATCAGCTTCTTACCCTTGATCTGTTGTGCTATGTGTTTTTTAATATGAGCAAATAAGAGGCTGAACTTTAGGCTTTACATTAGAGACTGTTAGTGAAGAATGTTGCCTGTCCCTTGTGTTAATGTTCAAGCTGGAGAGGCATCACATATATAGAAAGGCTTGGTCAGGAGTCCATAACTACAACGATGTCCTGCTTAACATAGGAAATATTGCATACATTACCCTTCTCCTCCTTATATATGTGGCTTTTCATTCTGAAATATCATGCAATGTCAGCCTTTATATCCTTTGACTTTCTTCATTTCTGTTGACTTTCTTTTCTACATTTACTGTAAAGATTATTTAAAATTGAGTTGTCTGAAACGATGTGTCAGTGCATCATTTTTTCATTAATCCCTCTTTTAAAACAAATAAACAGAGCATTTTCTGCCTAAACAAAAATTGTTCTTCCAGACACTGGGATGCACTTCACCACTATCACTTCTACCCTACAGTGCATACACCTCAACAATAAATATGCTGCCATGCTGGTGCCCATCCTTCGTCACCATTTTACTAAATTATTTTCTAGCAACCAGCCAAACTAGTGAATGAAGAATACAAGTAACACTCTTGGGGCCATACCCCCTGACATTCTCAGAGCAAAATTCAGCGAATGTCAAATTAACAATCCCCATCCACCATAAAAACAAACAGCCATGTTACATTTTTAAATATCTATATCTAGATACAGACAAATAGAAGCGGGGTATAGCAATAGCGGTAGTAAGAAATATCAGTGTTTCATTCTTTCTCCGTCAAAATAGTTTTTCATCTTCAACTCAGCATCTTGTTCCCACCCAGCTTCACTGAAAAACCACCTCCTATCCAATTAAACTTCATTTCAAAGAAAAAAAACCAAACCATGCCCAACTCTTTGCTTGTGTTAGAAGATGATGTATATTTTGCAATGTATTTATTAGTAAAATATACAACACTGGCTCCCAATCTTTTCATCTTGAGAGGATTAAAGAGAGAGGGAGAGTCCACACTTACAGCCATAATCACAAGAAAAGGGGCTGTCGAAATGGCCATTTTTCTTCTCCAGCCACCTGCTTGGCTGTCCTCTCTAAGTAAGATTCTTAAAACTTTAATATCTGAAATGTAAAAGTGTTCAGAACCTACAAGTAACTCTTGGCTTAGGTCTCCTATACCCAAACTTAGATTCAAAGATGCCCAGCTCTAAATACCCTCAGAAGGGTAATTCTATGTAATTATAGAAGTCCCAACTTCGTACCTTCAGAAATATAGAAACATAGAATTAGTGGACTGGAAAGGACCTGGAAGATCAAGGAACATCAACCCCTGTCATAGGCAGGAGGTTAATGAGCACGAATCAGCTCAATAAGGTGCTTATCCAGCCTCCTCTTGAACACATCTAAGGATGGCGACTGCACCACCTCTGCCAGGAGTGTGTTCCAGGTTCTGGTTACCTTTACGGAGAAGAAATTCTTTCTTATGTCCAGTCTAAATCTTCCCTCTGTTAGCTTGTGGCCATTGGTTCTCATCGCCTCAAGGCATGCCTTCTGGAAGAGTTGCTCCCCCACATCTTGGTGCTCCCCTGTGACATATTTGTAGGCAGCTATCAAGCCACCTCTCAGCCTCCTTTTGCTCAGACTGAACAAGCCCAGTTCCTGGAGCCTCTCTTTATAGGGCCTATCCTTCAGGCCCTTAATAGCGCAGGTGACCCTCCTCTGCACCCTCTTGAGCTTGTCCATGTCCTTCTTGAAGTGCAGTGCCCAAAACTAGGCACAGTATTCCGGTTGTGGCCTCACCAATGCTGAGTACAGATAAAGAAGCACCTCCCTGGACCTGTTGGCAACACACTGGCTGATGCACCCCATAATTTATTTGCCCTCCTGGTGACTTCATCGCACTGTTGGCTCATATTCATCCTCTGGTCAATTGTGACCCCTGGGTCCTGTTCAGGTGCTGTGCCAGCCAGTGGGCTGCCACCTATCCTATAGTTATGGTGGAGGTTCTTCCTACCCAGATGGAGGACCAGGCAGGGAAACCCTGTTGAACCTCATCTGATTCTGATCAGCCCACAGAACAGTCTAGGTCATTTTGGATACTTACCCTATCCTCTGGTGTGCCTGCATTTTCCCACAACTTGGTATTGTTGGCAAACAACCATAGAGCATTCCACCTCTGCATCCAAGTAATTAATTAATGTGTTAAAAAACACAGGTCTGAGCCCTGATCCTTGTCGGACACCACTGGAGACAGCACTCTGGGATGAGGCAGTCCAATTGATTACAACTCTCTGGGACCAGTCTCTAAGCTAGTTGTCCACCCATCTCACTGTAGGCTGGTCCAGACCAGCACCCTCCATTTTAATTGAGAGAATTTCATGGGAGACAGAGCCAAAGGCCTTATTAAAGTCCAGGAAAATGATGTTTACCCCATGTCCCTTGTCCAACTGGTTAGTTACCTGGTCCTAAAAGGACACCAGATTTGTTAGGCATGATCTACCCTCCACAAAGCCATGCTGGTTGTTTCTTAATACCCTGTCAGTTGCTGGCTTGTGATTGATGGACTCCTTAACAATTTTTTCAAAAGTTTTTCCTAGGACCAAAGTCAGACTGACTGGCTTATAGTTTGCAGGGTCAGCCCTCCTCCTTTTCTTAAAGATGGGTACTATGTTAGCCCTCATCCAGTCATCTGGGACCATTCTCATGTTCTATGACTCTTCAAATATCTTCACCAAGGGCCCTGCTATGAGTTCAGCCAGTTCTTTTAGGACTCTTGGGTGTAGTTCGTCTGGCCCAGTGGACTTGAAAGCTTCTAATTGCTCTAAGAGGACACTCATCCGGTCAGGGCTGATTACATGTTATCTGTTCACTTGCCCATTTTCCCTGGGCCTCAGGACAGGTGAACAGCTCTTGTTAGCCTTCTGGAATACTGATGCAAAGTAGTTATTTAGGAGCTCTGCCTTTTCATGGGAATCTACCGTGGGCTGCCCGCTTTGAATTCAGTATGGGTCCCACAGTGGAGCTTAATTTTTTCTGGTTCCCGATGTAACTGTAGAAGGACTATTTCTTGTCCTTAATTTTAGATGCTAGCCTGATCTCCATGGCTGTTTTAGCTTTCTGTATCTCACACCTGCAGACCCTGGTTATATAAGTTTACTCTTCTCTGGTTGCTGATACTTCTTTCCATTGCCTATATGTGTCCCTTTTCTTTTTCAAAAGGTCTCTGATCTCCTTATTGAGCCAAGCAGGTCTCTTGGCTCCCTTCCTGCTTTTTGATCTCATGGGAATGGCCTCTTTTTGTGCAGAGAGATTTGCTCCTTTGAGGAGGTGCCATTGCCCCTGGACCCCCAAATCCTCCAGTTGCTGGTTGCACAGGACTTCTGAGTTTGTTAAAGTCTTATCTTCTGAAGTTTAGGACTTCTGTTCTATTAACTAAAATCCTAGCCTTCCAGGGGATAGTGAACCTAATCAGATTGTGGTCACTGTTACCCAGAGTACCACAAATCCTCCCCTTTGGTAAGCACTAACTCTGGAGTGGCTTCCCCCCTAGTCGGTCCTTCAACAACTTGTGACAAGAACAGGTCATCAAGAATAGTCGTCAAGAAATTGGCTGACTTGCTGGAACTGGCTGAATGGTCTTTCCAACAGAGCAGTTGAAGTCACCCATGACAATCAGGTCTTTAGTGCTGGCTACCTCAGCCAGTTCCCTGGAGAATGCCTGATCTTTCTCCTCTTCTTGGGAGGGAGACCTGTAGTAGACCCCCACCACGAGGTCACTCTCTCCTGAACCCCTTTGTTTCTTGACCCAGAGGGTCTCAAGAGACCTTTTACTACTATCAAACCTGACCTGCAGGGACGGGTACCACTCCTTCACATAAAAGGGCCACTCCTTTTCTCTTCTTCCCAGTGCAGTCCTTCCTGTAGAGTGCATAGCTGTCAATATCCACAGCCCAATTATGCATGTCATTCCACCAGGTCTCTGTCAACCTGATGAGGTCGAAATCCTTGTCCGTCAGAAGGAGAGCTAGTTCCTCTTGCTTGTTGCCCAAGCTTCTGGTATTCCCATAAAGGCACCTGAGTTCCCCTATCGTCACCTCAGGTTTTGTGTCACTGCAAGAATCTCAGGGTGTTGGTGCTCATCTGGGTGTCCCCTACATCAATGAAGTCTCCTGGGTCATCATGGAAAGAGGATTCATGTACAGTAGTGACTTCATGTACAACAGTGGAACGTCCCCTTTCTTCTCCGGTCATGTGCAGTTTAAAGCCCGCCCCAGCAAATCAGTGATTCTTGTAGAAAAGAACCTTCTCCCTCTGCCTGTGAGGTGGATACCATCTCTTGCATGCAGACCACTGCCATTGAACTGCTTTCTAAGGTTGAGGAAGCCAAAGTCTATGCGGTGACACCATCTCTTAAACCTTCAGTTGACCTCCTTTATGCACTCCTCCTTTCATCAGCCTGAGCCTTTGACTGGGAGGATTGAAGAGAAGACCACTTGTGCCCCCAAGGTCCTTAAGCCTCGCCCCCATGGTCTTGTAGTTTCCCATGATTCTCCCAGGGCTGTTTCTTGTCCATGTCATTGGTGCCCACATGGATAAGCAACATGAGATAGTGGTTCATAGGGTGGACTAGCGTAGGGATCCTATCTGTGACATCTTGGATCCTGGCTCCTGTAAGGCAGAAGACCTCTCAAGCAAAAGGGTCTGGATGATAAATTGCTCCTTCTGTGCCCCATAGCAGGGAGTCGCATACTTTATACACATATGTTTCTTCTTCTCAAACTCATTTCCTGTGAAAGATCAGATCACTTCCTAGTTATAAATCAGCAAAAGAAATCCTGGGAACTTCCAGCTTTATTTCATGTATTGTCAGGGGACTCTTCTTGGATTTTTTCCTTTACATCTTAGCAGCATCCCCAGAAATATATTCTAATGCCCAAGTTCCTCCTTGCATTGTGTTCCTCAGATACAAACCCTTACCTCCCCATTCCCAAATTCTACTTGTGTTGGATGCTGCGTTTATTGATGACATGCACCTTTCATCAGTACTGGTACTGATTTAAAAATAAAACAGAAGACAAAGGGGGTGATGGGTAAATAATCTGTAAATCTCCATGACCTGCATCACCTCCCCAGTAAATTTTCCATTATGCCACCTCCTCCCCAATCAATTAGGCTAGGAAGTTAGCTAAGTTAAATCACAGTCCCCCAGCATCCCAGGATGCTTTGTACCCCAGGGCTGGGCTCTGCTGTCTGCTCTCTAGCTGGAGCAGTGAGGGCTAGCTGACAAGGGGACTGGGGTGGGAAACCCAGATGGACATCCAGCCTGGTCTGCCTTGTGAAGGCAGAGCAGACCCTGCCAGAATTTTTCCCCACTGGAGTGGAGGGGATGTGGGCATGGACCAGCAGGCTCAGGTAGAGGGGAGGGAGGGGGGTTTAAACCCCCTCCATTCTGGGTCTGTATGGGGGGGTTGCTGTGCTTCTGCCCCTCCCTACCCTGCTTCCAGCAGAGAGCAGGGGGCATAGCCACACCCTGGCCAGGTGGGGTTTATCCCTCTTCCTCCCACCATCATGGGGCCCCAGCTGAGGTCTATCTGGCTTTTCCACCCCAATCTCTGCTCAAGCAGCAGGAGGCATGGCCAGAGCCCTTCCTGGGAAGCAGCCTGAGGCAAAGTAGAGGAGGTTAAACCCTCCTGCCTCCCCTCTCCAACTAGCATGGGACGCCAGCCAAGGTCTGCCTGGCTTTTCCTCCTGCTTGCTGCTTGAGCAGCAGGGGTGTGGTAAGCAGGGTGGAAAAGCCAGGAAGACCCTGGCTGGGGTCCAGTGCCAGTGGAGGAGGGGGTCCAGTGGAGTTTAATCCTCCCCTTCTCCCACCTTCACCTCAGGCTACACCTCAGGCCAGGGCTGGCATCTGGCCCCCACCCCACTGCTTGAGTAGCATGTGGGAGGAGGGGAGTGGGGAAGGCAGGCAGACTCTGGCTGGGGTCCCATGCCAGTGGGAGAGGGGAGGCACGGGGGTTTAATCCCTCTTCCCCCCACCCTTCACTTCAAACTGCTGCCTGGGGCTGGCTCTGGCCATGTGCCCCCTCCCCCCCCCCCAACTCTCAAGTGGCAAGTTGGAGGGAGGGAAAGCCAGGTAGACCCCAACTGGGGTTCTGTGCCAGTGGTCATGGGGTTAATCTCCCTCCCTAACCCCTTTCACCTCATGCTGCTGACTGGAGCTGGCATCTGGTCACACCCTGCTGCTTGAGGAAAAGCTTGGCAAGGGCTGCTTCCCCTTTCCTCCTTTAGGCACACCCCAGCTGGGGACCATGCAGGCCAGAGTGGGGGTTTAAATCCCTCCCCAATCATATTCAGTGGCCTGCCAGGACCTGCCATGCCCCCTCCTCAGCTTAGCTTCCCTCCAGCCTTCCAGCCACTACAGAAGGGCAAGGAGGGTGTGCTCTAGCAACCCCAGCTTCTAGCCTGAGCAGCATTTTCTGAATTAAAAGTGAATGTCTATTCACTTGCTTCTTGGTTCAATCTACACAAATTAAACTGAACTGCGAAGATTGAATGAATTCAGGCCTGGGCTTTTTGAATGTCTGTACTTAACCTTAAAGTCAATTAGAGAAGCCCAACAACAAAGTTGGGATATATAACCCCTCCTTTTGCTGGATCTATGCTACTCCCTTCCTAAATATCGTCTCTTCTGCACTGGTGGCTTGCTAGTTCCTTTTCCCCTCATCTCTTTGTGAAGACTTGCGTCTCCTGCTCTTTTACTCATTTCAAAAAAGAGGTGTTAAGTAATAGCTCAAAGGTTGATTTGCCTTTTACTTTCCAACCTCTCCTGGAAAAAAAAGGAAAGGTCTTCAGGAACACTTTAAAAAAATCATATTCCAATTTAAATTTTACTTTTAACAGAAACGTAACAGTTGCCTCAAAGGTCACAATTTAGGCCCTGATTTACATTATAAAGAGTAACAAAATAATGATTGAGAGGATAAACTGTGCTTTTATAAGATCTTTCAACATCTATAACTCTTGAGAAATACTTGTGTGTGGCAAGTAGAAGAAATGAGTAGGACAGCTTCCTCTCCACCATTTTAAGACTGAAGTTTTCAAATGACACTTGAGCACTTTATTCTTATTTACAGCTTTAGACAGAATGTTTGTTTTGTGCAGAATAAAGACCCTAAATCTTTTAGTGCAGTGATGGACAACAATTCAGTATCTTGGAAAAAATATGAAAAGCTGATTTTTTAAAAATCTTTTGGATAGGATATTTAGTCCTGCATAATGGGACTTGAATGTTTGTGTGCGTGCATGCACGCATGTACAAATCGTGTAGGCTTAACCATTATATTCAATATCATCCTCATGTTTTTAAACTCCTGAAAACGTTTCATGCCGGGGTATGTATCTGTGGTGTTCAGTGTTTCCACAACTAATCTCTCATTCATTTACTTTATGAAACATGTGTTGAAAATGTTGAAACAGATGTTTTGCAGTCTCAGAATATTTTGTGGCTGTCTTTTGCATTATAATTTTATGACACCATTATGCTGACTCATACATTTTAAACCTCAACACTTCATTAGTGCCACTCTGTTTGCTGAACTAACTTCAATTAATGTAGCTTTTGGCAGGTCAGTCTTATGCATTTTAAATGTGGCTGCCACATTACTGTCTTAATACAGTCACCTCCCGGACATCCATTTGAGTGACAAATCATTTGATGACCCCTTAGAATGTGGCCAGATGAAGGGCAGGGAAATAATCTTCAAAAAGCAGCTTCTTTTACCCTTGGAGTTATGTTAATTGTCATGGGAATTTGAATAGCAAGAGAGAGAAGCGACTGAGAATAATAAGACCTTTTATGACTGAAGGAAGAGAGATTTTGAAGCTAATTTGTAGTACTCCTCACTGATGAGGAGTACAAGCTGGGCTGGAGTGAAAATCATACTTTTCATCAGGTAATGATGTGGGCTTTAAGTATACCTAATGAAATCTAATGCAAGCGCATGGATTTTCTCTTCCCTTTTTATTAAATTAAAGTGCCTACTAAATTCAACTATAAAACTCTGAATTACTTCAGTGAAAGAAGGATTAGACACTTTGTGGTCTGGTGACAAATTCTGTAGCATCTGTAGTTCAGGTTATGGTCTTCTTAATCAGCTCCACCTTTGATCTACATTTGCCTTATTATCTATTGTACAGTTGGGACAAGGGACTCCAATGAAGGGACAGGTGAGGCACAGACAAGAAAAAAGTTCCTGCCCAGGTATCTATACGGTTACGACAAGACGCACCGAGTTGATGAAACAACCAGATTGGCGGGGGGAGATGGGCGTGGAACAGGTAACCTGTGGTAAAAGAATATGAACATGGGGTGGATTAGAGGCAGGAGTATAGCTCCAGTATACTCAGTGCCCACTGTTTTAAGATATCAGTGTTTTCTCAGTATTGCTACAACCTACTTCAGCCTACACTGTCAACGTTTTTTAGAGAAAGTCTTGCCTTAGAAACAGCCAGATCAGATTGGCTTTCCTCTGTAGCGAAGCATGGTGCACTTCCTAAGATCATCTGGGCATATTTACCTAACAAATTCCATTCCACTGTCAGGGTCTCAGGGCATTAATGATGACTTTTTTCCTTCCTACTCTCTTTCTGTGGCATACTGTAGTTTTTAGACTCAGTGACTTCAGGAGGTTCCCTTTAGTCCTATATCCAAAATGTTTCTGGCCCTTAGAACTTTAAATGTTGGCAAATCAGGGGTTGGCAACTTTCTGGTACTTAAGGCCACTTCTCATGACCTCACCCCCATGGCATGCTGCAGATCTCTGTGGCCACACAATCAGTAGATGCTGTAGAAAAAATAGACATAAAGGGACAGGGAGTAGAACGCCTGCTCTGCTGCCCTGGATGCGGCATGTTCAAGCTACTGCAAACTGGATCCAATCTCCTCTCAGGTCAGATCCAGTCCATCAGTTGCCAGCCTCTGCCTTGGAATGTAATTGCATACGACTCTGGGCATGCAATCTCTTTTTATGTCTGCATTTTCATTTTTATTTTCATTTCTGGCCCACAGGCTGGGGCATTGAACAACTATCTTCTAAACAATCCTTGGCCACTGAAAACAGGATAATAGCTAGTGAGACTCTCTGCACATGCCAGTTAGCCCTGATGAGAAGCAGATAGATATGTAACAAAGACCAAGTCTAACTCATTTTTGCGATATGGAAGTTATATGTTATTATTCTGTTTCCACTGCAGAACACACTAAGGCAAAGAAAGTATATTCTCCAAATTACACTGATATTTTTTCTTGAAGCATTGTTTACAAGAATTATGATGGCATTTTTGACAATGATTTCATAAACTACAGAACACTGTAACAAAGGATTATACCATTCAAAAATAGCTGACTAGTTCTATGTATTCATATACAATATGAGTTTGCAAGTACATCTTTTAATTTACAGGAAGATTCGACTGTATTCAACTATGATGATAGCCCAGATGTGGGAAAATTATTAATTGGCAGGGAAAGAAACCAATGTTATAATGTTGTAATGATAGTTGTGCTGAACAGGTGAACTATTCTTATTCACATAATATAACTGAAAAGAAACTGCATCTTTCAACGTGCAAGTCAATGTGGGGTCAGGATGGCTGAGAAGAGTAGATTAGAACATAATTTCTCTGTACAAAGAACAGAAACTGAAGCCATTTCTTTGAGGGGAGAAAGAATTATTGGGAGATCAGAGAGACCAGCTCTTTCCATGGCATTGTTCCATTCACTTGAGAAGAAAGAAAATTAAAAACAGAGTTCCACTAAGTGCAGCATGAATCCTGTGTAGCACAGCAATTCTCAACATGAAACATAAGGTTTGTACAATTAGTCCTATAGGTATTTGGCTTCTTCCTTGAGGGTGAAGCTAGACCTCAACTTTCCCCCCTCTGTGTTTGTTTTCCCTCTTAGAGAAAGCTTCCTTCTAGAGATGGGTGAGGGGGTTGATCTGGTGCGCTCTCCAACACAACCATAAGTCCCACTTTGCATTAAAAAAAACAAAAAAACCCCAGGTACCCTGTCCTAGATCATTGCCCTCCTTTCTCACTACTGAAGGTTTTTCCTGATCTACCTCCTTGATAATGCAAGGGAAAAAAGGGAGGATTTTTCCTCCATTTTTGGAAATGACAAGCCTGAGATCTCTAAGTAATAAAAAATTACAGCTAACTCTTTCTTTAATATGTTTTGAATTCCTTTACAAAGGAGGAACACACCATTTATCCCCATTATAAAGATGGAGAAACTGAGTTATGGAACGGCAAAGTCACTTATTCAAGATCTGTTCAAGATCACCCAATAGACAAGCAGAAGAGCTGGAGAAATAATGCAGTGCCGATCAGTTCTCTGTCCTCTAGGCAGCACAGGCCTATGGCCAGACTTCAACAAAGCATTTAAATACATTCTTTCTTGTCAGTATTGAAGGGAACAAGTACTGACAGGCTGTCATGGAAGACAAGCAAGCTGGCCTACAGGAACCCAAGATTTAAAAAAAACAAAACAAAAAACTAGCTTGGGTATAGTTGCAATTGCTAAGTGTAAAATTGCTGCAGATGGCATTCTGTTCTGATGACCTAGCTACAGGAAAAGATTACTTGCTTTTTTGTATTTGGGTCATTGAAGCCTAAAAGATGTATTGTATAAAAATACTTAGAGAATAATAATAATATCATCCTAAAACAGAGATGGGGTGATGCAAATCTACCTTATGAACTATCATCTTGCTGAAACAGGGATATTTGCAGTCTCTGAAATGAATGTTGGGTACATTCAACTAAAAATAGATGAAGTATATCTGCAAAGATTTATATTTTCCACAAGGGCTTTAGAAATGGTGACAGTAGTATTGGGTAGCAGAATAGAAAGATATCTCTGGTATGCATTTAGTTTGTCCAAGGACACCTAGACAGAATGGTATGAGTGGTCATTTTGTTCTCTACTACAGGTTGGAAGTGGTAATAGCTACCATCACACACCATCTGTCTACCAATCAATAGCAGACCTTGTTAAAGTAAATGGTTGTACTTAGTCACCTTTCACTCAGGCTAAATTTACTGAACAATTAAGAGCCATCTTTGTAGTCATAGCTGAAATAATAGGAAACCACTGACCACACCAATGAACTATACAACAAGGCTGCTGTGAATATACTGAGGGTTTCCCTGGTACTGATTGCAAAGGCAGAAGCTAGGAGTTTGACAGCTTATTGTTGCATGTGTCTATGTGGGAGACAGCCTGCAAGCAACTAGAAAGCCAGAAAAAAATGATAATAGCTATCATGAACACAAATCTCAGAGACAGGAGAGACAGAGATCCTCGGGGTACAGTACAGTACTAGGTAGGGTGATTGAACCGCAAGACAGGAGGAGAACAAGAAAGAAGGAACATGCCTTTGTAGCCAAGGCACTTGCCTGAGAAAGGGGATATCTTGAAGCCAGTCCCTGTTCCCATTATTATTTCTACCTTTTAAGCAATAACTGTGTAATGCAAAATGCACAAGCAGTCCTGAGCTATCATTACTACAGAATCAGGCTCCTTCCTGCTTTTTCTCCTTTTGACCCTCTGACTCTTGTAGTCCTTGCTGCCCAGTGGACCAACTTCAACATAAGGAAGATGCAAGCTACCACCACTGATAATCTACAGTCTGGTGTTAAGGGAACTTTTATACGAGGTAGAAGATATGGCTTTGAGGATGGCCTAGAGACCTCTTCCTAGATAAGTGCTCTACTATGCTAAAAATGGGCATCTGAAGTCAATGCTGTTGGTGGTGGTTGCTCCAAATGTTCCAAAAGCATCAGACTTCTCCAGAGACCTGGACACTAGGCTTCCTATACACGTGCATGAAGCCTGCTCCAACGCACTGGAAATGCAGCACGTTGGAGCAGACTCAATTAATTGAGTCTCCTGGAGTACGAAAATTTACATGCTACAGCAGCCTTCCACGTCATGTGTATCAGCATCACCACACATCTCCATGCTGAAAAAATGGTGGTGGGGCTCTTTGAAATCAAACCCATTCAATGAGCTTTATTTCACAGTGCCCCACCGTCATTTTTTCAATGTGGGGACACAAAGGGATGCTAATATACATGACACACAGGTGCTTTTAATTAGTATGGCTTGCTAATGAAAGCACCCAGCACCATGTCCCACAGCACATGTAAAAATGCCCTAGAGCTTAGGTGGCAACAAGTGCCTTGCTGATGAAACTGAATTAATTCTGAGCATGCTCGGATATCCCAGTGCAGGCAGCTAGGGAACTATCCAAAATGGAGGTGCTTCCTGCATTTAGGCACCTACTGGGTTTTGTGGCTTGTGAAGCAGGGCTGATGTGGATCACTCTCTGGAATTTAGGGCCAAAAATCCCATTGAGGTGTTTATATGACCAAATAGTACGTAGGCCTTAGTCTTCATGATGATTTTTCCAAAAAGTCTGCCAGCTGCTATACAGTGCCAGTTTAAATAGTCATTTCTAGAAAGTCTACTAGGAATAGGACTGAAATAAAAAAAAAAATCCCACTGACATCATACAAAATCAACATCTTATGATAAAGATGTTGAGTAACTTTGGACCCAGATCAGATACGATCAGATTATTACCACATCCCACCCCACAAGTCAATCAGTCTGCTCCACCCCGTCCCCCACCATTTTATCCTACAGCAT
>NW_017729029.1:77821482-77824285 GCF_001723915.1 Gavialis gangeticus | reverse complement strand
CCCACCCTTCTTCCCCACCATTTTATCCTACAGCATTTAATAAGACAAACACTTAGTTCAAATTTTACTTTTACAAGCTTTTAAAACAGCAAGAACAAACCCCACTCAATTTATTACTTTCTAAAGTGTTGCCTTTAAAAGTGTGTACACTTATTTTATTTAAAAAAACCCTAAAAACAAAAAATGATCTTTTTGTGCCAACAAAAGGATAACACAATAGTACCAATCCTTTTAGAAATTACAGCTCAGCCTGGGTCTCCTTCCAGGCTAGGCTCTGGTGAACATGCAGGGTAAAAGGCAAAGGATTATCTGATCTTCCTGTTGTGAGAAAACTGGGTGGGTGGGTACAAATCTGCAATAATGAAATCACTGCTGGCTGCTCTTGAGTGGTTCCAAGGCTAGCTTTCCCATTGGTATTCTTGATGCCTGAGCAATCAAAGCCATGTGTTAGACATCTTTTGCTCCTGTGATAAAACTCCCAGGTATAAGCAGTGAGCTCATACCCCAAAAAATAAAACAGAGTTCAGAAATTGGACAAGAGGTCATCCCTTACATGGCCATCCCTTTATGCTCTTTGGGTGATGCGTAGCATCAGTTCATGCCACTGATCAATGTTTGGTGAAGGCTATTAAAAAGTAGGGCAGCAATGCCTCTAAGAAATGTGAATCAGGACAGAGAAGCAAAATCAAGGGGAGGGGGGGGAACAGAAAGTAAAAGGCAGCTTTCCTGATGCCCTATGTCTGAAGACTTCGACTCTTCTATTGTAAATGCTGCTGAGAGACCTTGATACTGCTGCACTTCTTACACTGCATGCAGACTCAGTGACAGAAACCCAGAACTTTCTGCAGGAGCAACACTATCTGCAGGCCAAGGGAGTTCACTGGACCTCCAGAGAGCTGCAAGCTCCCTAGTGGATTCACCTTCCCCCACTGCAAACAGGACTTGACAACATCCTATATTATGTTGAATCCTTGTAATCTTTCTTCCCTGTCTCCCCACACCATATTATTTGAAATATGTCATCTCCTTTGTGATCCAGATCCTTCATGATTAGGAAATGAATCCCTGCTCCCTATGACTGGTATATACCAAAAAAGGAATGTACTACTAATCAACGTTGTGAAGAAAGGTAACTTCAAATGTTGCATTTCTTCCATCGGATCCATTATCATCAGTTCTGGGAATGATTTAATCAAATTCTGCATAAGATTTAAAAACAAAAAGAAGCAAAAATGGAAAGATAGTTTGGAAAACCAGAGCTATCAGCTAATGGCTCATTATGCCCCACACTCCAATACTACTTTGGCCTTTAGAAGACAAATTTCCTCTCTGCTGTATAGCTGTTGCTTGATGGCTTCATGATTAATTATCAACAGCCACATGCAAAATCCACCATGATGGATTGTCTGCAGACATCAGCTTAATTACTGACTATAATCATTGACAGTTCGTGTCACTTGAGCAACCAACCATGAGGATGAGGAGCTGAAAAAATGTCTTATAAGAGGGGGTAAAGAGAGGCAATTAGAAAAAGCAAGACCCATCACAGTAGTTGGCATAGTCTCTTAGCTGTATGGATCAACTCACTGCTGACAGCTAGAGCTGTGCAAATAATTCATAACAAATAATTTATCCTAGAAATGTAGCCTCCTTTCCAGCTTGTAAATGTCCATGAGCAATCTGCCATTTCAGCATCCATGTATTAGTTATTTCGCACAAATTAATTAGTTAATTATGCAATATATATTTTTCAAGATTTGTAATTTTATGGATTAACCCAGAACAATCTACTCTTAATATCTGGTACTTGAAATCTAACTTGTGTCATTAAATAGTTACAAAAATTGCATTATTTTTACTCATCAACTGTTTGAGAATGAATGAAATCAGGAGGGAGAGTTGAATAAGGGTGGGTCTGCACACTCTGAAAGTATCAAAGCCTTGATACATAGGGTATGTTGATAAAATTCAAGGAAGTGCTGTGAACTCTAGTAATTTAGAAACCTTTGGCCTTCTGGATCATACCAGTTTTGATCAAGATTTCATTCAAAGCATCATTCCTAAAAAAAAATTAGGCCTCTGTACATCTTGGACCTGAGTCAAAAGGTAGTGGAGTCATTGGAAAGATCCCTGTTGACTCAATGGCATTGAGAAAGTATTTGTTTTAGCTTTTACCCTCATCACATTCTCACAGAAAAAGTACACACATGGCTTACAAGGTTAGAAAGACTCCTGTCTGCCTGGTTTAATTCCCCTTTTGCTTCATGACTCTCCAGTCGTAGCCTATCAGATAATATGATATTTTCAGTGCCTAGTATGTGCAATTTTGGAATCTACTTCCTGTGAACATTTAGGTAGGCAAAACATGCTCATTTGAGTATTTGCAGAAAATCAACTCAAAAGGGTGTTATCATGGTTGAACAGAATACAGATTTAAATTAATCTGAATACTCAAGAGCAGAAAAGACTTGCATGACAGAAAATATAGTAAAGGTAAGTAGTTTTTTCTTCTAAGGAATCCAGTTTTCCAACACATGCCCTATTATTCTGTTTCTGTCCTAATAGTTTCATAGTTTCATAGTTTCTAGGGTTGGAAGGGACCTGAGCAGATCATCTAGTCCAAACCCCTGCCATGGCAGGAAGAGCACTGGGGTCAAATGACCCCAGTAAGGTGGTCATCCAACCTCCTCTTAAAAACCCCCAGGGTGGGAGCCTGCACCACCTCACTTGGAAGCTGGTTCCAGACTCTAGCCGCCCTGACCGTGAAGTAGCGCCTCCTGATGTCCAACTTAAACCTTCCCTC
>NW_017729029.1:77818224-77821320 GCF_001723915.1 Gavialis gangeticus | reverse complement strand
AAAGCCTTCCTGAAGTCTAGGAAAACTATATCCACTGCCACCCCTGCATCCAATGATTTAGTGACCTGGTCATAAAAGGCCACCAGGTTGGTCTGACAGGACCTGCCGCTGATGAACCCATGCTGGTTGCCCCTGAGCATGCAGTTCCCTGCTGGCCCCTCCTGGATGCGTGCCAGAATAATTTTCTCGAACAGCTTGCCCAGGATCGAGGTAAGGCTGACCGGCCTGTAGTTCCCCGGGTCCTCTTTCCTCCCCTTTTTGAAGATGGGAACCACATTGGCCCTCTTCCAGTCCTCCGGCTCCTCTCCAGAGCACCACGAGTGTTCATAAAGCTGCACCAGGGGACTTGCAATGACCCCAGCTAGTTCCTTTAGGACTCTAGGGTGAAGATCATCTGGGCCGGCTGACTTAAAAACGTCCAGCCCCTCCAGAAGCTCCCTAACTAAATCCTCACTCACTCTATCTAATCTGCATATTTCAAAATGAAATTCTCATTCCTGTACTGAAATGTTAACGCAAATAAAATTAAAAGGGTGGGGATGAGGTGAGGAGATAATGAGGAATAGTGCTACAGGGAAATTGCCTGCTTTTCCTTTTGGAAATGTTATGATGTACCATATTAAGCAGTATATTGGCTGTGGGCCACTTAGAAACTGAACAAGTGTGGAAAGCTAAAATGAGACAGATGTTAAGGAACCACCATGCCTTCGGGTACTTTTCTGGTACCATACAAGACCGACTTGCTCTATGAATACGGAATGGATTTGTCATTTAACAACTCACAACTGTGTCATTCAAAGTTAAGCATACAATTCAGAATTATAAAACAGAAGCCACCTATTTCAAATAGAAGGAATGGTGTCATTAACAGTTATGATGTGTCCCTGTAATTTTTCAAACATCACCATGGATAAACACATTTCAGAATGAGATGATGCATTCAGGGGTCTGTACAGAACTTCCTAAAATACTTAGTTTCAATGATGCTGTGAAAATCAGCAGAGAATATATATATTTTAAAACTGAAGCAGCATTATTGAAGGATTTAATTTTTTTATATATAAAATAAATGACAGCATTGCCTGACGTGGTTGGCTAATCAGCATGATAAGACTACAGCACTGAGCCACTGACAGCTTGAAACTGCTAGAACTACAGAATGCAGTTCAAAATGCTTTATCACAAAACTCCAGTATACTTCTGATTCAGTTTCAAACAGGAAATATCCTAAACAAGAACAATTTCAAAATATAATTACTGTGCTAACATGACAGCTAAATAACTGATTAAATTGTCCAACTCATTGCAGAATGGATTAGTGATGGGGTTAGGACTTGTCAGAATAAAATAACCTTAGAGCATACATGCAAATTAGAAACACACATATCTAATTCTCTCTCTCTCCCTTCCTCTCCCCCTTCTCTCCCTCCCTCCCTCTCTTTTCTCTCTCTCTTCCCTTCCTTCCTTCCCTCGCACTCTCTTCCCCTCCCTGGCCCTCTGCAGGACAATGTAGTTGCATAATATTAGACTACAGAAAAGATCAGGTACTGTAAAGAAACCTTTCTTCCATAATAGAGGAACATAGGACTTTTGTCCTATGGACGTATGTCCTAAGACTTATGTTCATAGACAATCAATCCTTTACCAGAGTAATCAGGTAATATCAGTATGTACCCAGAGAATCCATCATTGCCATTAAGCTTGTGTTTATGGAGCTTCTTGTTGAATTCAGATGTATTTGGAGACCTGCACATAATTCATATTTTTACCAAAGGAAAAATTACTTGGAAAAGGAATTGATTAGAAAGGCCTTGTCTGGATAAGATGAATTCCAACAAGAAACAAACATGTGCAACAGAGTCTTTGAATTACATAGTAAATCATTCCTCAGAGTTCAGAATCCTCTGAGGGCATCTCTTAATGGCTGCGATGGGTCTTCTAAACTTTCAGTGAGTGTGTATGTAGTAGGAGAAAACTTGTTTGGAGAGCAGAGGAGATATTTTAGATTAAGGAAGCATACTTGAACATACTCCTGACCCAGGTATAAGGAAATTATAAGACCTTTGGACACAGCAAGAAGTTTATATAGAAAGTAGCATGATGCTGATTGACAGAGCAGAATGGCCAGAAATAGGAGACTGCTTTCAAGGGATACATACTGTATTTTTTTTCTTTTATTTCTGTGACACAAATAGAAAATCTGTAACCAAATAGAAAATCTCTCATCTCATTTAGTTTAGAAAAAAATATAAGTCGTGGCTTATTAAGCAAGTTTTAATTCAAAATGCCTCTGCTTTTGATAGAGCTTTGCTAAAACATCAACTTTAACATGAACATTCCTCAAAGAGAAGATTGTTTGGTAACCTCTAAACAGAAGGGCTGAGATCTGTGTTGTCTTCTCACTTTTGATGAATGGACAGAAACAAAGGCTAGGTACAGATGTAACACTTAATATGCATTAAGCACACACAGAAAGCACTTTAAAGCCATAACTGAACAGACATCCATGGCACTTTAAAAATGGCAGATCCCACTCTAAGGGCTCCTATTGTACAAGTCCAATCAAACTCTCCTCATATAATGCACTATAGGCTACAGACAGCCATTAAAAAAGCCTGAGCCTAAATTGATTCAATCTTTGCAGGTTACTCTAACCTGCAAAGCTTGAACCGATTTGGAAGTTCAAGCTTTGGAGATTTGGAGACATTCCCTTTTCATTCTAGAAATGCAGGCATGTGCCTGCAGTGGCTCAGCTAGAAGCTGGGAGATACTAGAGCAGCCCTCCCTTTGCTTCATAGATTCATAGATGCTAGGGTCGGAAGGGACTTCAATAGATCATCGAGTCCGACCCCCTGCATAGGCAGGAAAGTGTTCGGTTCAGATGACCCCAGCCAGATGCCCATCCAACCTCCTCTTGAAGACCCCCGTGGTAGAGGAGAGCACCACCTCCCTTGGGAGCCCATTCCAGACCTTGACCACTCTAACTGTGAAGAAGTTCCTCCTAACGTCCAGTCTAAATCTGCTCTCTGCTAGCTGATGGCCATTATTTCTTGTGACGCCCAGGAGCATCTTGGTGAGCAGAGCCTCACCAATTCC
>NW_017729029.1:77811303-77813224 GCF_001723915.1 Gavialis gangeticus | reverse complement strand
GAGGCTGAAGAGGTCCAGGTGCCCTAGTTTCTCCTTGTAGGGCTTGGCCTGCAAGCCCTTAATCATACAAGTGGCCCTACTCTGGACCCTCTCCAGGTTACCTACATCCCTCTTGAAGTGTGGCGCCCAAAACTGCATGCAGTATTCCAACTGCGGTCTGACCAGTGCCTGATAGAGGGGAAGTATCATCTCCTTGGTTCTGTTTGTCATGCATCTGCTGATGCATGATAAAATGCAGTTAGCTTTTCTGATGACTTTGTTACACTGAAGACTCATGTTCATCTTGGAGTCCATTAGGACTCGAAGATCCCTTTCCAATTCCGTGCTACCGAGCAGGTCATTTCCTAGGCAGTAGGTGGGCTGGACATTTTTCCTCCCTAGGTGCAGCACTTTGCATTTCTCCTTGTTAAACTGCATTCTATTGTTTTCTGTCCATTTGTCCAACCTGTCCAGGTTTGCCTGTAGTTGTTCCCTGCCCTCTGGTGTGTTCACTTCTCCCCACAGTTTTGTATCATCCACAAATTTGGACAGAGTACACTTCACTCCCTCATCCAAGTCACTGATGAAGACATTGAAGAGTAGTGCTGAGCTGAGGGGGGCATGGCCAGGCCCTGGCAGGACACTCTGATTATCACCCCCCTCCACTTCCTCCCCTCCCCCCCTGCTTCTAAGCAGCCCAGCAGGGAATGTTTATCACCCCTAACTCATTCTTTATCAACCCATTAAGAAAACAAAGCCTCTCTTCAAGCTCTTCTTAAATAGCTTTTCCAAGGAAGGACATTAAACTACCTGTTGATTAGCTCCAAAAGGCCTGTCTGCTGTTGTCTCCTACAACATGGACTGTAGCCAGCATTTGGTCTGGTATCTAATGCTGAGGTGTCTGCATAAGGCAGAGGGGCAGGGGGAAAACCCAGGTTTAGCAGGGAAAAGCCAGGCAGACACTCTGAGCCTGCAAGTCTCTGCTGGAGCATACTGGTATGCTTGGGGAGTCTGGTTTATCTTAAATCAGCAAGGGGTCTGGGACAGACATTGCATAAACTGGTTTGACCCAAATCAGTTAAGTCTGGTACTGCATTCAACCAGGTTTATCTCAAACCGATTAAAGCTATTTTCAAACTGGTATATGTGCACTAAAAATTCTGTTACAGGTTTAAACCAGTTTCGGATCACTTAAATCGGTTTATGTGCAATGTATGTCCCTAGCTATAGAGATCTTTAATCACATCTATTACCACATTTTAGGTAATTAAATGTCACCATAAAAATGTAAGAATATCTTATTCTTAACAATCTACCTTTAATACTATTATTTTCTTAAGCTATTCAAAAGATTCAATTTTAGTAGGAATCATCAACAGCGTGTAAAAGTTAATGATTATGTCGGGGAACAGCGGCCCCAAGGTCACAGTGGGCCGAGGGTTTTCGTATGGAACAGGCGGGAGTAGTGGGGAGGAGTCTGAGCGGTTCGGGACACGGTGCGGTTTCAGAACAAATGGATTTTATTCACTTACTCTTCTGGAGCGTAGGTTGAGACGCTTGCTTCAGTTACAGTTACAATGAATTGAACGAACGACAAAGGAAACTGTTGGCCCACGGAGTTCCTGAGTGAGCCCTTGCTTTTTACCCCAAAGGATAGGTGCGGCTGCCCACTTGATAGTCCCAGGGCTGGTCAACAGCTTATTGAACGGGTTAACAAATAACAGAACTGTAACACGTAGAATGTCATGACGCCAGTCCAAATGGACGAAACGGGTGGTCGTTGAGATGCCGAAGTCGAATTGGAGGTCGAAGTTACGATGTCATAGCCAGTGGTCGAGATGCGGGATCGTGGTCAAGGTCGAAGCCGGAAATTAGTTTGTTAGCCAGAGATCAATATGGAATAATCAGATCAAGACGAATCGAATAAATCGTAAAATCGTAG
>NW_017729029.1:77799799-77806303 GCF_001723915.1 Gavialis gangeticus | reverse complement strand
GGGTGGTCGTTAAGATGCCGAAGTCGATGTGGAGGTCGAAGTTACGATGTTGTAGCCAGTGGTCGAGATGCGGGATCGTGGTCAAGGTCGAAGCCGGAAATTAGTTTGTTAGCCAGAGATCAATATGGAATAATCAGATCAAGACGAATCGAATAAATCGTAAAATCGTAGCTGTGAGGAGACCAGTGGGCCCAAAGCCCTCCTGAGGAGCAGTCCCTGCAGCCGCAGCCTCTGCTCTCAGGATCGGTTCGATCTCTTCCTGTGGAACAGTCTCTGCTAAGGCAGTATCTGTTCGCAGGTCGAGTGTGGTCTCCCTCCAGAGGAGCAGTCCCTGCGAATAGCAGCCTCTGCTCTCAGGGTCGAATCTCTCCCTGTGAGCACCGTTGTCAGAACCCCCCAAAACTCTTGCTCATTCTCCCTTTCGCTAACTCCCCCCCAAAGTCTTTATGACAACCGGGTAGCCAATCAGATTGTCTTCTCTAAAGAAATTTCTAGTCCGATTACATCATGCAGTCTGTAGACTGAGCATGCGTCTGGTCAGATTACTTCATCTGCTGAGCAGAACTGAGCATGCGTGTTCTTACAAAACTAGGTCAGCTTTGATTGACAAGCCAAGGGTCACATAGGGGGCACATGCTGGGCATGCTGTGGAATTTTCCATAGGCCTTGTCTGCTTGTCTGCGCATGATCAAACTTAACTCTTGTGTTGCCAGCATACACTTAAAATTTGGTCCGGACAGATTACATTTATAATTTTACATTAATAAATGGCTATAAATACTCCATAGCCTTTGCCTGCATCACTGAACTTCCCTGCCACAGCTTTACACAGTGTTACCTAGTAAGGGTTCCTAATATTTTAACACAAATTTTAAAGCTAAAAGTATAAAAACATAAATATAAGAGCAACCAGATGTACAAGACTATCCTAGCATGGGTAAATTGTGGAACTCATAGTAGACTGAGACTACACAAAAAGTGACTTAATGTTTGAAAGAAAATGGATTTTATGGACTCATGATTTATTTTAAAAGTTTCTTTGGTTATTGCTTGTACTTTATCACTGCAAGGGGATTTTGATGTTTCGATGGTGTCCTCTACCTGATACTCTGGGGTTGTTGCTGCTCTACAGCAGTAGAGTTGAGAGTCCAATCTGAAGCCTGCTGAAGTTCATCTTCCTTCCAAAGAGTATACTGGGTTTGGACAAAGTCACTAAATATTTCATATGTTTATACTCACATACTTATACTTCTGTCATTTATTTAAATATTTGATGTCTTTCCTTGATGTCCAGCATAGTACAAACCAACGTTCATAGTGAGACTTGATTCCTGTACTGATCATTTCACCTTCCAGTAGGCCAGTGAGTACAAATTGTAACCATTAACTAGCTAGTGACTGTTCATTTTTTCAGATCTCATACCCAAAGCAAGGATAAGATTTAGCCACATATATTATCTTTAGCATGAGGCAGGGTAGAAATGCACCTTAGAAGCTTATGCATCTCTGAATTAGTCTAGTCAGCTCACTTAGTAAGATACTATGACAGGACTTTCAGGGAGACAACAGAAAGATTGATATAAATACACAGTAAAAGGCAAAGTAGATTTTCATCTTGCAAATCTAGACTAATCAAAGTGTGTGTATGTGTGTGCATGCATGTGTACAGCACAAACTTTCATGGGCTGAAGCTCACTTAATCAGATGCTGTGAAAGTGTACAAAGCAGTAGAGAGGAAGGGGAGAGAGAGAGAGAGAGAGAGAGAGAGAGAGAGATACCAAAGACGGGGAAGGTGGGCCAGGAAAGGAGAAAGGTAAATGCTGACAGTCAAAGGTGGGTCAAGAGAAAAAATATTAAGCCTCTAGGGACATAGGGATCATGTAAGCCAATCCAGATAATGTGATAAGAATCAGCATGTGACAAAGTGAGCTGTTGATTATGGGAGCTTATGCATCTCTAAATTAGGCTGTAATGTGCAGCTCTCCCCTGTCTTCCGTCTGGCTTCAGACTAACAAAGCTAAGTAGCTCTATCTTCAGGATATAAGAATTCAGCTGCTGTTTCATTAATTCATATGCAATTCCATCAGGACTAGTGGGGATTCACCTATTATTATTAAAATGTTTTTTCTGGTCTTTTAAAAAAAGATTTACAGACAAGAACCTTTCATAACTATTGCCTTAAATAGAACAACTGCACAATGTTCAGAAACACAAAATTACTGGAGCCCTAACAGTGCCTCATTTGCATATACTTTACAAAATATTTTTATTATGGTTCAATGCAGCATACGAATCACAAAATAATACTGAGGAATAGAAGGAAAAATATATTTTCCCCATCAACATACAGTAGATGCATGTTGTTTTTGTATGACCACTTAGATTCTTAAACAGATTTTTATCTGTCTTTTCTTAAGACATGTAAAAGCATGAACAGTGTAGCCCCTTAATTTACATATCTTGTAATTAGTTTAGGTACATATACATAATATTTTAATTAGTTCCACATACCATTTGTTTTCTGACAGTATAATGAAAGACCTTATTTGAATACGCACGTATGAAAAAGCTGAATAAAGATTGCTGTAGGAAAGTGAGCTTTGAATTTTTTGTTTCTTAAGACTAAAACTTAGGTTTTTTAGAGAGCCAAAGAGAGCTAAGCAACCAAATCTCCTTGATAAGTTAATATTTTGGCTCCTTTGAAAATTTCAGCATCAAATCTCAACTTTCATGGGAGTTTTTGCAATTACATTTTGACTCTTCTTATATTTCTCTAACTTTATTCCTCCCCCTTAAACTGCAAAGTCAAAACAAAAGTGAGTGAAAAGAGACTTATGTGGAAAAGGTTTCTTCCAGCTAGACCAATGGGCATTTACCACAAAAGTTATAAGTAAAAAAACCCCCAGACAACAACAATGAAAATCCCTCAAAACCAAAAAAACAAATAAAACTCTCCCACTTCTTGTGACATTTTCAGCATTTATGAACCTATCCTTCAACTTCACAAACATAATGAGACTTCAGATATTTGGGATTTCACACAGATGCTACAATTATATTAGCAGATCAGGGAGTAAAAGGAAGATTTCGCAGAAGCTGTAAAATAACTAGACAGAACTTAGTTTCTTGTGTCATAGATTTTGTCAGGTAAGACATGAAACATTAACTTTCATCAATTGCAAAATTGTCTTCAGCTGAGTGAGAAAAGAAACTAAATGACCTTCCCTTCCCTCCCCATCCCTTGTGTGTATAATTAAAGTAAGTTCCCACGCTTTCACAGCTGTAGAAACAATGATTCAATGCAAATCCAACCAAGAGCTGGATTAGGAAAACCATTCCTCAAGACGGACAGACCAATCTAATCAATAATTCTTTATGTGGTATACCGCAAGACTACAGCAAGAACACAGTATAGCAAGAGCTCTGCAGGAGATCAATGACTGCTGCAGTAGAAGATAAAAGAAAAAGGCTGTAGCTAGATTTAAACACAGCAGGATCATTTTATGACCACTAAAAATATTTGCAGCTTTGCAGAGTAAGATATTAAGCGAAATCAAATCTCATGCTTCAGAGTGTAAAATGACTGCCTAATGGTCAGAAAGGAATTTTCTTCCCACCCATGCCTACCAATAGACAGCATTGGCTAGATGCATTATGAGGCTGTTGAATGGTTCATTTGTTTGGCAAGAGTGGTTTTTACTCTTAAGCACTAGAAAGTGTATATTATTTAAATCAGGATGCTGTATGTTAGACAGACAGGTCCAGAATGCTAAATCATATGTTCCTACATGTTTTCAACTTTTCTAACTAGCAATGAGATAGATACTAGTAAAAATAACTGTTATCCAAATTATTTTCATAGTATACACATACAGCATTTTTCATGCTTCCTCAGTTAGTCCAACTATTTAATTGGTGTTTTATCGTACTGCAGTGAGGTTTTTCATACATGTGTTGTTTAACATTAAAAATATTGTATCTTTTGTGACTTGAGAGAAAATTAGAGCTATATGTTTATATATACCGCTATATTTTTCTCATAATTGCCTGAGGTGTTGTACTGAAAAAATTAGATGTGGAGAAAATGGAAGGCAAATCACCCTCTGCATGGCTGTGTCTATACAGAATTCATTGAAAAATTAGGATTCTCTCTCCATAAAAACAGACAATATTAATTTACCCTCCCTTACAGAGAACCTTTATATTTCTGAAGACAGTTTTAAAGTAGTAGCAGCAAAATTATTTTGACATTGATCAAAAGAGGTTATTCATTAGCCATCAGCTGGATACAATGCAGGAGTCAGTTTTATCTTCCCTAGAGTTTATAAACTAAGCCTATGATTATGATAATAAAATATTCTGTTTCCACTTCTGACTTGAATTTATTTAATTTGCATAAGCAGTATTCTAAATACAAATATTCTCTTAAAATCCCCAAACAACAAGCCTTTGATAAAAAATGGAGTCATATTTTGTATTAGCAAAACATGTAATAATGAATGTCTATCAGTTATAGTTACAGCTTACAAGAACACTGTCCTGTTCGACTTGGAATTCATTAACAGAAAGTTAACAATACGGGTTTCCCTCATCAACCAGTGGGGTTAGGTTTCTGACAGTTCCTGTGGTTGGCAAGACAAAAGGCTTATGGGAAAAATGGCAGGTGGTGGGCTTATGCGCAATTGCGCAGCCACGGAAAACTGTGGTTACTCAAAACTTTATACTGTGGTAGCCAAAATGGTATATCGTATTTTAAGCGTGGATACTCAAAACCTTGGTTGGCAAGGGAAACCTGCATTCAATTAATCCACAGAGCTGGAATGAAAACCTTATTCAGGGCCCACCACTGAAAACAAACCAAGCTATCTGCATTAAAATCCAGAGTGGACAAAGAAACTGCATAACTACAAACTGCATCACTATAAATAAGCTCCATGTAACCGCAATGTGAACTGCAACTACCGAAAGATATTGTTTCATGTGAGATTAAAGTCCACAAGTTGAGCAGAATAGTAAGATTAAGGAGAAAAATGGCTACATTTCAATATTAGCACATAAAAATCTGGCAGGATATAACTTGCAGGTTTAAACTTCAAAGGGGAGTAAATGTGCCATTTACTTTTCAGCTAACAGAGTAATAAGAATGACACTGTTATTTCTATGTATGAGGCTTTTTCTTACTCTGTGACCAGCGATTACCATGGCTGAAGTCTGCTTTTTCTCTAAGTTTGTATGTATTAGAATCTAAACATTAGATCACCTTCCTTTAATTCTCCGAGGACTCTTGACTTTAGCACATGCTACCATTTTTTTCTATCAGTGGTATAACTAGGGTAGGGCAAGCAGGGCAGTTACCTTGGGTGCCAATTTTGGTAGGGGAGGGGAAGAGGCAGGAAAACAGAGGCTGTAGTGCGATTGTACCGGCTATGGAAGCAGCAACTGGAAATTGCAACTCTCCTTGTGTGTAGTAGCTGCCCTGGGTGCCAAAGCCCCACTGTTATACCTCTGCTTTCTAAACGCACAACATCTTTTAGCTTTATCTCACTGCTCAGGTCCATAATGCTGCTAGGATTTTCTTTTGACTTGTGAAATTGTGAGGCTACAATGCAGGAGCCCCTGGGTTTTGTTGTGAGAGGAATGAGTAAATGGGCATACTGGATGATTTTACTGAATTTACTTTTACTTGCATTCCAAACTTAAAAGTCTCAGGAGACAATTTTTTTCTGAACAAGATGTAGGTTAGAGTCTCCTGGAGACCCCAAATGAGCAGTTTGTTTTTGCATTTACCTTCATGTCACTATTTTTCACAACTTCTGGCTGGTATTGATATAAACTCTGATGAAGTTCCAGCCTCTTCACTTTTAGATAAGAGAGCCTTTCCCCTATCTTCTTCATTAGCTCCAGTCATTCATTAATTGTGCTCTTATCTTTTCCACAGGTAAAGAAACATCAGTAGCCAGAGAGACGATGGATGTGAGATGCTGTTGCTGCTGCTAGTTCAGAAGTAAAGGAGCACAAAAAGATAGTGCATGCTGCTATGGTAAAGTTGGAAAAAGCTTGTCCACATGCCAATCCTGAGACCACTGCTGAAAAATATGGCTCACCGCTCACTCTAGATCAGCATGTTACAAAGCCTAAAATGTAAACAGGGGCTGCCTTAGAGTGGCTGCAAAGGCCAGCTTCTCTCTGCACTGTCTCAGGAGTGCTTAAAGGCATTCTCTCTAGCCACTCTAAGCTACCTACACTGCAAAATATCCAAAATATCTGGTCTTTGTCATTCACTGAGTGTGAATGAGTCAGTGGAGTGTTTCTTGACTTTCTCATTATTGACTCCAAGATGAACATGAGCCGCCAATGCCAGACTGCAGCCAGCAAGGCCAGCCATACCTTGTCATGCATCCAAAAGTGCATCTCAAGCCAGTCTAGAGAGGTGATCCTCCTCCTCTATGCGACATTGGTCAGGCTGCAGTTGGAGTACTGCATCCAGTACTGGGCACCGCACTT
>NW_017729029.1:77783196-77799509 GCF_001723915.1 Gavialis gangeticus | reverse complement strand
CCCCTACCTTGGGCAAATTCAAGAGGAGGTTGGATGATCACCTGTCTAGGGTCTTGTGAAGCCAGCATTCATTCCTGCCTGGGGCAGGGGGTCAGCCTAGAAGATCTGTTCAGGTCCCTCCTGACCCTAGCTACTATGAAACTATGAAAACAAATTTGTGGGTTGATCTGATTCACAATCAGACCATGGACAGGTACAGAGCAACAAAAAATTGGAATCATTATCATATAATGTTTGCTGCTGCCTGACTGCAGAAGTGTAAACCTGATGGTCTTCCTCTAAGGCTGTTTTGCTGAGTGGCTAATATGGAGATTGAGACCAAACATGCTTTTTTTGTATGTTGTAAGGGACGACAACTTATTTTCCTGATTATGAATGACTTGAGACTTTGATGCTTTGGAAGAGCAGCCAAGGTCAAGCAACTAATTTTATAGACTGCAAAGAAAAAAGATTATTAAATAAACTTTTTACAACTCAGTTGTAGGTATCTATTTAAAATGTCAGAACCGTCTTCTTAGGATAATAGAAAAATATAATGAAATAAAATTGTAAAAATCCCACAAATGTACCCCAAACAATTTTTCTTTTGGAAACCTAGTCCTTCATGTTAAAGTGTCCATTATTGTGTGCTTTCTATATAGCGAGGTGATAAGAGGTATTTATGTCAATAAATGAAACAAATGAGTATCACAGAATCATAGGGATGGAAAATTAGGGTTGGAAGGGAACTCAGGAGGTTATCTACTTCAACCCCCTGATCAAAGCAGAACCAGCCCCAACTATATCATTCCAGGCAAGGTATTGTCTAGGCGGGTCTTAAAAACCTCCAAGGATGGAAAGTCTACAACCCTGCTGGGTAGCCTGTTCCAGTGTTTTACTACCCTCCCCTGAGTGTTTGCTAATATCTAACCTAAACTTTCCTTGCTGTAATTTGAGACTGGGCACTACAGTTGCCATTTTCCAATCATCCAGGACCTCTTCCAATCATGAGTTTTCAAAGATAATGGCTCTTAGGATCTGATATCACATTAACCAACTCCCTCAGCACCCTCACTTGCACCATGTCCAGCCCCATGGACTTGCACATGCCCAACTTTTCTAAACAGTCTCTAATTTGTTCTTTCACCACTGTCAGCTGCTCACATCCTCCCCAAACTGTGCTGCCCAGTGCAGTTGTCTGGGAGCTGACCTTGTGTATGAAGACCAAGGTGAAAAAGCCATTGAGTACTTCAGCCTTTTCCTCATCATCTGTTACTAAGTTGTCTCTACCATTCAGTAAGGGACTTAAGCTTTCCCTAATTTTCCTCTTGTTGCTAACATACTTATAGAAACCCATCTTGTTACCCTTTACATTCCTTGCTAGCTGCAACTCTGACTGTGCATTGGCTTTCCTGATTTCATCCCTGCATGTCCAGCCAATACTCTTATATATACTACTCCCTGTTCATTTGTCCAAGTTCCCACTTCTTGTAAATTTCCTCTTTGTGTTTCAGCTCACCAAAGAGTTCCCTGCTAAGCCAAGCCAAGCCGGTTTTCTGCCATACTTGCTAGTCTGCCTGAGCATCAAGATGGTTCATTCCTGCACCTTCAGCAAGGTTTCTTTAAGGTACAACCCAGCTCTCCTGGACTGCTTTCCCACTCAGACTGGCTTCCCAGGGGATCCTGCCCATTAGTCCCCTGAGAGCATCAAAGTCCGCTTGTCTGAAGTCCAAGGTCCTTACTCTGCTGCTCTCTTTCCTTCCTTTCCTCAGGATCCTGAACTTAATCATCTCATGGTCACTGCTGCCTAACTTGCCACCTGCTTCTATATTGTCCACAATACTATTTGTAAGTATCAGATCAAGAAGGGCATGGCCCCTAGCTGGCCTCTCCAACACTTGCACCAGGAAGTTGCCCTCAACCCTCTCCAAAAATTTCCTGGATTGCCTATGCACTGCTGTATTGCCCTCCCAGCTAATGTCAGGGTGATGTAAGTCCCCCAGGAGAACCAGGCCCTGTGACTAGGAAACTTCCACTAGCCTCATCCACCTCATCCTTCTGGTCTGGTGGTCTATAGCACACCCCCACCATGTTGTCACCCTTGTTGCTCTCCCCTCTGACCCTAACACAGAGACTTTTAACAGACCTATCTCCAGTTTCATACTGGAACTCCAAGAGATCATATAGCTCTTTTACATGAAGTGCAACTCCTCCTCTTAACCCCTGCCTGTCCTTCCTGAACAGTTTATATACATTCATGAGAGTAATCCAGTTGTGTGAGCTATCCCACCAAATTTCTGCTATTCCAACCATGTCATAGTTCTGTGTCTGTGCTAGGATTTCTAATTCTTCCTCCTTGTTTCCCAGGCTCTGTGCATTCATGCACAAACACGTGAAGTAGCTAGTAGGCCTATGTGAAGCAGCTAGTATTCGCTTCAGTTTCAGATTTGGATACTGACATGTAGGGATGGTTCTTATTGTCTACATTAGCAGGGACTAACATTTTAATGGTAGCACCAGTTACTTTTTGGCTTTCATTATTTTCACTGGAGTTACAGAATAGTAATTGCAAACTATTATGTCCTGCTTTATACCAGCATAAAACAGGTGCAACACAGTGGCTAAAAAGGTTGTAATGTCAATATCAGTTAGCCTTTACATACATCTGTGAGTTGTAAACATAGAGGGATGATACTCACTGACAGATTCCATCAGTACTTGCTATTTCTTTAAGATACAGTTGTACTATGAAAAGTGGTCATAAATATTGAATGTTTCCATATAATATTTCTGTAATTCTGAGACCATGTTTTCTTAGCTTACAAGGATTTATTTAACTGGTGAAGTTTCAGATTTACCCCAAGACCTAACAGTTCACCCCCAATGTATCAACCTCATTATTCTGACAGAACAAAAAAAGTTTTTGTGTGTATGAAATCCATGACATCTTTATTAGTTTTGAGGTTTGGAATGAAATATACTTTGCTGATGGCTCATGGGGCAAAACAGAATCAAGTCTCTCTCTCTCTCTCCATCTTCAGAGCTGTGCTGACTCTGCATTAATAGGAATAAGAAGTATTGAATACTTACTAAATTGTCTTTAAAGCAAAATGCTGTGCATCAGAACATACTTTGGGGCACATTTTGCTAATAGCACTTCACCAGCAAGGGACAGTGAGGAGACACTTAAGGAGAGACCTCAGACATTTTGCTTTGGAGTGTTTAAAGAGGCAGAATACCTCTTAGGGCTCCTTAGTTCAAATGCAGGAAACAATCTGTGATGGCTCTTTAAGGAGTTTGTTATACTCCCTCTTCCTCCTTAGGTCTAACAGAGGTTGTGTGTTCATATACTTTCCATCGTCTTTTCAAAAGTATCTCAGGAGTAATCTCTGTGCATCTCCTTACTCATATTCCTGCTCCCACAAACTGTGCAAACCATTTAAAGGATAGCCATGACCTAATTCATGGGCACCAGATCTACTGAACAGATGCACAGTAAGCTCATTCAGGCCTGGGGTGGGGGATGTTAGGAGTGGTGGTGGAGGTAGTATGCTGACCACTCTATGTGGGGGCAGGGTGGGGGCATTAGGGGAAGGGGCATCTTATCTGCCTAGACTCTCTGCACAGGAAATTCAACTGTCCAATGCTGTCCCTGTTCAGAGAGCCTGGGCAGCAGTGGCAGAGGGGGAGAGAGAGAGAGAGAGAGAGAGAGAGAGTGTCCAACATGGCAGCCATACGCAGTGGGGGAAAATATTATCTGGGGGTGCTGAGCACTGCCTAACCCCTGTCCCTTCCTCCTGCGTGCACTGGTGCTGTATGCTGTGGCAGGGGAGCAGCTGCATGCTGAGTGGCGCTGGGTGCTATGGGGCAGTGGGGCTGGGTTGCTGTTGCTGGCTCTGGCTGCCATGAAAAATTTGGGAAGGCCCGTTAGCCCTGGCTGTCCCTGGATGCCTGTTCATTCTCCCCTTCCCCAAATACCTTGCTGGGCATAGGGCTGTGCATTTTGGGAAAAAAAGTTGACAGGGGGTTGGCACCACCCCGTCTCGAAGATGCACTGCTGAGTGTGTGGTTGCTCCTCTGGCTGGGCAAGGCAGCACAGGGCTGGTCTCCACTGTGATAAAGACTCCTGGGGAGGGGGAATTCTGGCACCAATGTGTAGCTGGTGCCTGGGGCTGATGCCCCGCTCACCCATGCTCAGTTACACCACCGCCATAGCAGCAATAAGGAAGTAGAAGAAGGAAGTGTCATATTGCGCCGGTACTATAAATGCAGAACTGCATCTTGGCTTGGCCCTTTAGGCCAGTGATTCTCAACCAGGATGCCTTGACACCTTCTTCATGGTTCTACAGGGTGCCATGCAATATTATGTGTCCAAACACCTACACACAACTCACAAGATAAACACAGAGATTCCAAATATGAATTCATAGTGTCAAAAACATTCTGCCCTTTTGTGGTTTTTCTGAATTCTTTGCAACTGAAGAATTGCTTTATTATTTTTCCATAGTCAGGAAACAAGTGACAGCTAAGAGCTGGCATTTTTACATGGGGTATCTTGAGTCTAATGAGTAGTGCCTTGAGACTAACAATGTTGAGCACCACTGCCTTAGATCTTACTGAAGCAAAGCACCATTGATTTTGGCATATGTTTTATCTGATTATAACTCCTGTCTGGGCTTAGAACCTTGTAAAGATTTCAGGATCCTTAAATGCAGATAATAATTGATATTCTTATTTTCTACAATCATTGAAAAAAGAGCATTAAAAAAGACACTTAACCCCAAATTAAAAACAAGCTAAACTTTATACCAACAGAAACATTAATTTACACACACACACACAAAATGCAATCAGTGGAAACAGCAGTTTTTTAGGCAACAAGCACAGTCCAAAACTGCAGAAGTGTACCACTAGGAACCTGAATATAAAGCTGAATACAAACTAAACTAAAATGTCTATTGATTTTCATTGTCTAAGTGTGAAAAATGCAAAAACTAAATGGAGAGCATTAGGTAACAGAGGTATAACGAATGTGTTTGTTTACAACACATTATTTTTAAGTCGACACTTTCCCATTCATTCGATAGTGTTATAAGGTGCAGGGAGCATACGAATTCAAGTCAGATAATGTGTTCCCTCTCACTTAATGGGTACATTTGCTAACTGATTTTGTAAAATACACTCAAAATTAAAAAGATATGAAATCAGACAACAGAAGAAATAAAATTATACCAATATACAGCTTCTAAATTGTATTTTAAGAAATTTAACATTCCCCACTACAAGATATAATGTTTTCTATAATTTCTAACCTCAGATTAGCACTATAGCATTCTGCCTCCATATAATATATAATAATTAAGCAAGCCACATCAGGCTTGTGCAGAAGAGATGATAAATGTGGTAAGTATTGTGAAAAGGAGTGATGTGCTTCATAATTAGGTACTATAGACAAGTATGATTGTAACCCTTTGGCTGTGATTTGACCTTCACTTACAGGTAAAGAAGTACAAAACAATTAACAATTAGAGGCAGATGTTTCACTTGAACGGTAAGAGGAAAAGATGCAACAGCAGGAACACGACCTGCAAGTGAACCTGTAGTCTCTGGTGCAACATACGTTTTTCCTGAGGCCTCGAATTTGTAGGCTTTTAAAGGACATCAGGTCTGGCATGTACATTTTGCATGAGCTAATATTCCAGACCACAGCACTGCATAAATTTTGCCATGTAAGAACATAATATATCAAATATATAGAGAAGAATCTTTCCTCCCAGCTGAGGATCTCTGATGGAAATTTCAGATGAAAATAAGGCACATCAAATATACATTTTTATAAAAAGAAATAGCATGTAGAATCTACTAGGTATCGCTATGTATTTTGTATGCATAAAACTTTACTGTAGGAGAAATTCTATTAGGAAATGAGACCATATTCTATAGCATATGGACAATGCCATACAGAAAAGGATAAGACAAAATATAGAAAGCCATATCCCCTTGGATTAACAGTCATGTGTGTTATATTCGAGTGGAATGCTCTTAAATTTAAGAAAAAGGCAAAGATCTCTTAGATTGAGGTCATTTATTAGACCAACTATGCAGTTAGGATAAATTTAGACCAGCTTTCAAATGCAAGACATTTTTCCTCAGATTTGATCACAAGGAAACAGGCAAAGCATAGTGAAAAACAGCAGTGGGGAGAGGCGAGACAAATTTGCAGGGGTAGCAGACACACAGTTAGCTACCTCTAGGAATTTCTCACCCTCTCCCTCCTGCTTTTCACTATGTTGTGCCTGGCTTCCTCTGATCAGTCACAGGCATCTGCAGCCAAGTCTGCTCCCTGATGCTGTGCATGTTTGCAGAGCCGTGGGGGAGGGGAGGCCTTCCACCCCCCACCCAGGGACCCCCATTCCTCCTGCAAGTGGGTGCAGACCCAGGGTCCCTGACTGAGCAGCAGGGCACTGCAGAGTACCCTTCCCCACCCCTCCTTCCTCAGCCATTGTGCTAACTCTGCTCTGTGAGAGCCCAGGGGTGGGGCTGGCTGGGCACTTGGCTAGACCAGTCAAGCCCAAGCCAAGGCTAGCTTGCCTCCCTGTGAGTCAGGGGGAGTGGCAGGCTGCAAAGACACCTGGGATGCTGGTAGACAGTGACCTAATATCATCCAATAGGGGATTTGATACAGAAGTTTGATACACTGGAATAACCTAACTCGAGTAAGTTTGAGTTCTCATTGATCCAGGCCTATCTTAGCCTGGGTTCCACCATTTTTAGATCAGACTATGGTGACCCGAACTTCTGTACAGTTATGGGTTCTGTTCAATTTCTGATCACTTACTCTGGATTATGTGTAATGTCTGTATCTAACTTGGGTTGTATTCTATACTCCAAATACAAACACAAATCAGTATGTAAGTTAGACCATTTCTACATTATTCAAGCACTCCTCTTAAAGTATAAAACACTGTTAATGAAGCAGTTAAAAGTGCAAGTGTATGAAAAAGTCTGCTATAACAGAAATCGTCAAACAACTACTACATGACACAGCTGCATAAGATGATTTGGTTTTACTCTTACAAAGACAGTATATAAAAGTTGTTATATTTCTTCTCTACCTATCTTTTACTCAGGTGAATATTGATTCTATTTTCATTAAGTCCCCAGTCATCTGGAAAACATACTTTTTCTAAAATAGATGGGGCAGAGGAATATTTTTTCATTCCAATATAATTTTCTAAAAGAAAGATTTATAAAAGACAATGCACTTTGTACAAAAAAGTGGACAACTTCGATAATAAAAGGCCTTGAGTTTAAGTGTTTCATTAGTGAAATTCTGATCTTTTCTAGCAAACTTAATTGAGGCCCTTTTGTTTCAGTAGTTATAATTATCATTGGAATATAAGAATAGGGCACTAAAATGTGACTGCCTCTTAAATAACTATACACAGGTAACATGTAAACTGTGGCATGGGCTTTACAATTCTTTTGTGGAGTACAGAAGATAAACTCTTGCATGAGTACCAAAATTAGGACATGTCATTATTTGTTTTCCTTAGGAACTTGCTTGACTTCAGTGGGATTGAAAACAGCTATGAAAATCCACCTAGGAAGGCAGCAAATTCTGACTGCAGGATTAAGGATTTTTCTATGTTACAGTTTTGTAATGCTGATCAACACTATAGTATCTGTGCACCTTCAACAGGCTGAACATCTGGCCCCATATCCTCCACTGAGACATAGGATTTCTATGACAAGAATATACATACCAATGATTCACACCAAAACCAGACAGATTAATATAATAATAGTAACATTAGATTATTAGACTGTGATTAAGAGACAGAAAACTGTGCTTGTAAACACTGCCTTTGTTCATAGCTGGAGCCAAACTCTTCTTTTTATTATTTCTACAAAAAAAAAAAAATAAGGTGATAGTATTGCAAGTGTCCTGGTTGGGCAGCAGTCCTACACTGGCCTCCCTTAAACTTACTTAGTGCCTTAATGAAAGTGTGGGTTAGATCATCTCTTAGTCTATAAATAGCGCACAGTGTGGGAAAGGAATGCAAGACATCTTCAGTACACTCCCACCGACAACATGCTCTGAAGATGGCAATGCATAGGATCACACAGGTGGAAGAGGTATGAGTGGGAAATGGAAAATGCTTTGTTTACACCCCTTACCATGAGCCAATCAGCAAGACTGATAATATGCCAGTGGAACAAAGGCCTAGCCCAGCATCCTTCGAAGTCAGGTGGACCTCTAGTGACCTCAGGCTCTAAACCACTAGCAGATTATCAGGCCCTAAACTGATTTTAACAAATACTATTTAAGAACTCTTAAATAATATTTTCCTCTTTTCACAATTTTTGTTGGTTTGCCCTGGGGGCAGTGCATTTATTCTCTTCCTTATAATAAAGGTGGATTGCAAAGTGTTCTAAATACCTTTATCTCATTATTGGTAGAACACAAGAAATTTCATATAATAAGTGCATCAGTAGAGAAGTGTAAGAAAATACTCGAAAGTACTAATACAATTGAATCTATTTACTGACAGTAAACTGGCAATTACTGAATGATGGCTCCTGCAATTAAACAGTAAGGGAAAGCAAGTCTTGATTTTCAATAAAGTAATGACACCCCTGTAATACTGTAAATGATCTCTTTGGGTCTACTAAAAGAACATCCCCCTAATAAGGAAGTCTCATATTCTTTGCATTTTGTAATTTTCAGTCATTGCTTTTTTGGAGTACACCTATTAGTGATGTCAGTGCAACAAGATTTCATGGAAGGTGAAACAGGGCAGTCTATCCTTTTTCGAGGGAACAGTAAGCCGTGCTGAGGAAGCCCAGCTGCAGAACATTTTAATAATGAGGATGTGCCCACTGAGTTCTGAAAAACCAAAGGGATGGAACAGAAAGGCAGAAAATGGTATGGGAACAGTTTGCAAGCAGGAGATGAGCTGTGAGCAGAATAAGCTTGGTACCAAGGAGGGGCCAGGCCACTGTGTTGGAGTCAAAGCCAGAAGGCTCCCTCCTAGAACCCGGAACAAAGCAGAAGAGCTTGGTTTTGTCTCTGGGTCATTGGTTCACAAAGAATGTACTTTATTTGGGAGAACTATCTGATGGGAGCAAAACCCACCTGCAGAAACCAGCAGGCCAGGCAACCCACTTACAGAAGGCTTTATATTTAATTGACATAAATAATTAATTTTAGAACAGTGAGGTTAATGACAGTAAGACTTATTCAGTGCCTTTGGTCACAGCAGCTGATAGAAGAGGCTTAAGAATGAGCTTTGAAGAACACATTAGCATGTTATCATAAAAAAGTTATACTGAATTTCCATCTTCTCTCAGGGGATTCATTGCCATCAACAGACAACTAAGAGTTATATATTGGATTTATAAGACAGAGATATCCTTGCCATATATCATAAAACTAATTGAGAATAGCAGAGCAATAAATACAATGAAAGTCATTGCTTTCATGAGGAACTTAATAGACAGAAATAGCATCTTTAGTTTATAAAATGTGCTTAATCTGCACAAATCTATGTGCCCAGGGGCCGAAATCATATAGCAGGAGCATAACTAAAGTCCACACACTGGTAAGAAAAGCACTGGTTACTTATGTTTGCCTTCAATACTAAAGGTAAAGAAGTTGGGAGGTAACATTGGATAATTGGGGGGCAGTGAACAGAAATTATATTAAGTGTTAACAATTAAAATATATATTCATATTCATTTGTTTGGAAACACCTCCAGGTTCACAACCAACATCTATAACAAGCAGCACTATTCCCCAGTACAGGCCCGCATGAAAGCAATTTTAAAATTAACTTATAGTATGATTCTTTGTATTAAAATAACATTTATGCTAAAACAAACTGCCTGTCAAAAAAAAAAACCAAACCCTCGACTCCCTCCCTAGATTCCATGAATACACATCCTTCCCACATGAGGTGTGGGGACCATTACTACCTATTATAAGTTAATTTATTAAGCATTGCAATGCACTGGAACTTTGAGTTTTACTGTATCTTAAAACACACACTGAACCACTTTGGGTAGCATGCATTATGCTTCTTGACTGTGCAGCATAGTTTAAACTTGCCTTACAGCCACACTGAAGGCCTTTGTGGGTTGTCACTGAGATAAAAGTGTTAAACTGATTAGAACCAAGAGAGAATGAATTTACACTCATTTGTAATTTGGAAAGTGGAAATTCCCCTCGGAATACACATTTTTCATAATTTTAAATCATGCTTGACCTCACCTCTTTTGTTTAACCAAGCCCATTAATCAAGTGTATCCCAGAGGCAGCTAATGATCTTTCAGAAGTCTAATAGAAGCAGAAAGTCAAGGACAGCACAAATTGATCCACATCACCTACCTTATTAGGTTTACAATGCTGACAGTGCTTCCCTCATCTTACCCAGAACTGCAGCCCATCTGGTTATTATAAGCCTGCTGTTTTAACAATTAAAAACAAATTTGACATATTAATTCCCAACAGACTGCATAACAGTTTTTGTTTTTATGCATATATACAGTTAGGCACCCTACACAGTGAACTCTTCTTATGCAAAGTTACCATACCGAGATTTTCTCTTCTAAATGTTCTCAAAACAGAGATCTACTATAAAGGCTGCAATGCCATTACACCACAATGAGTTTGATCCAAAATGTTGTTTAACAATCTGTCTGCAGAAAGCTTCAAGTCATTAGGTTACCACTTTCACCCTGTACACACAACCCCCACTTAACGCTGTTTTGCTTAGTGTTATTTCGCTATAACACTCATTTTAAATTGATACCTGATTTCACTTAGCACTCAGCGAGTTTCATTATAATGTTTGCAGTTGCCATCTTGGGTCATTAAAAACACTTGCAGTCACCAAATCTTTCACTTTCACTTCACGCTTGTTTTGCTTAACACTTGGTTTTTCAGGAACCAATTAAGAGCGCTAAGAAGGGGTTGCCGTTATTGTAGTAACATGGCCCTGCCAAAACTTTCCCATGTTAAAATATTTAGAGAAAAATAACCCACTAAGTATGTATATAATTTCCCTATCTGAAGTTGATGTTCCAGAATTCCTTGCTCTCCTACTATCAATAAATTTAAAGTACAAACATTAAAAGAAACAGATGCACAAAATACAACATGAGGGAAGGACGGTAACTGATATTCCTCTCCTTTATGCATCTTAAAAAGCAAGGGAGCCTGGAAAATCTCCATGCTAATCCTGGCCAAATAGAAAAGCTATTCTTAAAGTGCAGAAGGAAATACAATGAGGTGGCAAGTTTGACATTCATTACTACAATTTTTTTCTCTCCAAGTTTTAGAGGAAGAGCAGTAGCTTCACTCCTCTCCCTGACCAAGAAATTCAAGAAGTCTTTTAACTTGGGAACATAAATAATGAACAGAACCTTTTAATCAAGTGCCCTGAATTATGAAGAGGGACTGATGCAATAACTTGGCCCACAGATCCAAGCATCCCAGGTTTGGGTTTAAAAAAAAATGTGTGTGTAGAATTGTTCACCTCTGGCACTATGGAATTGGAGCAGATTATGATATATGGATCAGGACATGATTTAGGCAAGTTCGCAGGTCAGGTTCAAGATGGAATTAGGGTTAGTTTTAGATACATAAACAGTAGCACTAAAATCTTGCAACATTTTGACCTTAAAAAACTATCTTGATAATAGACCTCCACTTGAATAAAGTTTTGACAAAGTCCCACGTGCCACTTTCATACACAAGCTGGAGAAAATTCAGCTATGTGGAATTGCCACTAGGTGTATGGATAATTGGTTAATAACTACAGGCAAAGAGTAATTTTGATTGACAGATGTCAGTTTGGCAGGAAATATTAAGTGGAGTTCCACAGGGTTTTGTTCTGGGTCTAGTGCTATTTAATATTGTTTAACAACCTGGATGCAGGGGAAAAAAATGTGCTGATCAAGATTACAGGTGATAGAAAACTAAGAGGAGTTAACATTCAAAGAGATCTTGATAAAATTAGAAAAGTAAAGTGATAGAAAACCAAATTAAATTCAACAGAGTTGAATGTCGGGTGTTACACCTGTGGAAAGAAAACCAAAAGTACACACAACAACAAGGGATAAGTGACTTGGCAGTGGCACTGCTAGGTTAAGATCAACGGGTCAGAGTGGCTTAAGTACATAGCATGATTCAGCAATGTGACATAGCTGCAAAACAAAAGACAAACAAAAAAGCAAACCTGAATTTGGGTTTCATTAAAAGAAGCATTGTATGTGAGGCTTAGGAGGAGATGGCACCCATCTACCCAGCACAGGGAGACTCAGGTGGAGTACTGTGTCCAGTTTGGGGCATTGCAGTGTAGGAAGGATTTAGAGAAACTGGAGTGGAGCCAGAGGTGAGCAATGAATATACTGTAATTAAATTCAACCATATGACAAGAGACTGACAGAACTAAGTACATTTAATATGGGCAGAAAACAATTCAGGGAGCACTAAGGGACAGCAGTTTTCAAATATATGAAAAGCTACTATAAGGAAGAGGTGAAATAATGTTTTCTTTTCCAAAGAAAGCAGGTCATAAGGCAATGGATTTCAACTATAGTAGAACCAGATTCTATTTCACTAATCAGGCATCTATGTGCAACCCTATTCCACTCTGCTCAAACACCTGAAATCTATTGATACAGAAAGTGATGGGTCCTCCTTCCAGGCTGAACCTGAGAGGCTGGGGGGAGCTGTGGCAGACCTGGTGGCGGCACTCGAGATCCAGGGCCAGTGGTGGGACTCCGAGGGCAGCAGTGAAGCCAAACAGCAGTGGCAGGGATCTGGGGGCACATATGGGGGTTTCTGGGGGCTCCAGAGCAAGCAAGGGCTCTGCCACCGACAGCCATGCCCATCGGAGGCTAGAAGGTCCAAATTCTACAATAGATCATGCTCCACAGCCCTGTCCCCCAACTTCTCTGTCAGCCACCCACCGGGACATATGGAACAGCTCCACTGGCAATATGTTTGACATGTCATATGAGGAGAGACTGAAGGAGCTAGGCATGTTCAGCTTGTGGAAAAGATATTTAAGAGGGGACATGATAGCAGTCTTCAAATACTTTAAGGGATGCCATAAAGGAGAGGGAAAGCACCTTTTCTCTCGTGCTGCAGAGAGGAGAACAGAGACTAGTAAGTTGCAGAAAAGTAAGTTTAGACTGGAGATCCAGAAACACTTCTTTGCTGTTAGTGATGGCAGTGGAACAGACTGCTTAGGGAAACTGTGGGCTTTCCCTCACTGGAGGTACTCAAGAAGCTGGATAGGCACCGGTCAGGGATGATCTAGATATCACTATGCCTACGTTCTACTATGAGGACTGCCCACGCGTCTGGGCTTTGCTGGTTTTCCCTGCCCCTCCCCTCCCCATTCCACCACACACGTCAGGGTGTTTTTAAGCCTCCCTTAGCCAAGGCTAGGGACTTTAACTAGGATGTCCCAATGCTTCTTCTGGGACCAAAGCTGGAGGTTCCTGGCCAGAAGGACTTGCCTCTCTGCTCAGGGTCAGACCAACCACCATATTTGGGGTTAGGAAGGAATTTTACCCTGTAGACAGATTGGTATGATCCATGAGGGTTTTTGGCACCTTCTGTAGCAGGGGACATGGCCCTCTTCCACAATCGCTTAAGCATATATTGGCAACATTTCATAGAAGCAGGACGTTGGCTGCCATGGTTTCTCTGCTTTACCTGTGGCATGTTAGGATGTTAGGTCTGTGTTGTATCAGGGTTGACGGTAGCCTTACGTAGAGTTTAGAGTATGGATTGCATAGGATGATTTGGATAGGGATGATCCTGCTTCAGGCAGAGATCTCTGGATATCCCTTCCAGCCCTACTTTTCTATGACTGTATGACACTTTTGCCTTAATGGATTATAGAATCTGAAGAGGATTGAACACAAGCACGTAGGCACCAAAGTCCACTTAGATGCCCAGGAATAGAATCTGGCCCTTGCATCAAATCTCAGGAAAAAAAAACTTCCTAAGTACAAGCAGGAAAATGAAACAAGCTATCTAGGGAACTTGTGTAACCCTCTTCATTTGAGATGTTTAAGAGGAGGCTAGGTAAAAACCTGATTGGGATGACTCAGGAACAACAAATGCAGGGGATTGGACTAGGTGACTAGGATTGGACTAGGTGACTCTTGAACTCCCTGTTTAATCTATGCCTCAACCAAATATTTCCCACCCTGAAGCACACTTTTAGAATATTCATATCTGAAAATTTAATCTGTATCACAGGCATTCATCTGAGAACTGGTTTATTATTTGTCATAGGGCTGAATGGAGGCGAGATGATTTTTTTATTATTATTTACAATAAGTATTAACAGACAGAAAAAGAAAGGCTGGATAGTCATTGCTATATACTTTTATTTATCAGAAAACATAAGAACCAAACTTAATGAAATTATTATAACATACTTGTATTGCAAGTGGACTTTTAAAAGAAAAACAGACACACACTCATACTTTATCCTAGGCAACCATTAGTGAAAATAATTAATATATTCATCCTAGCAATTCAATTTACTTCTAAATAACTGAAGTAAAATTTAATTAATTGCTCAGGTACTGATGCACTGAAACAATTTTCCCATACCTTACAACGAACAATTCAAGAAAAAGCTAGTGGTTCACAATAGAGGTATTACGTCAACTGCTCTGAAGGGTCTTAAAGGAGGGAGCGAGGTCTCCGTTTTGCAACCTCCGCATGTGACTACTCATGCATTGTGTGTTAAACGCTTATTGGATGAGACACAATAGTGGAGGTGCCCTTCTCACTAGGCTACAGAATTAGGGTCCTGCTTCTTTGGCCCAACTGGCTAGCTTCAGCAGGAATAGCAAACCATCTTAGCCAAGCCTGCACTCCAGAAGGTAAGGCGCTTTCCCTGAGAAAGTGGGGAGGTAGGTTCAACCCTCAAAACCCCCAGGCTGATATGGCTCTAGCAACCAGATCTCTTGCTCCTTGGAGAAGTCAGAAGACACCAGATAGTCAGAAAACACCTAATGGATTGGGTGGGGCAGGGATACCTAGGTTTTGGATCCTGAACAAGCCTAGGTAGCACTCAAATGTTAACACACATTTCCTTTCAAATAGCGACAATACTGAGCATATGCAATACCTTTGTTCTACATCACCTATGTTTGATCTCACCTAAGTGCTAGAATTTCCAGGATTTCACATGTATCCAAAACGTTTAGGTGGCACTGTGCTGAATTGCCTATTAGAGAAAAAGGCACATCTATTATGTTTAAAAAGCAAATAGACTGCCAAAACCCTTTCTGAATGTAGGCCTTAACTGCTGATTTGAGACTGCACCTGTGTATCTACAGTAAAGAACTAAGCCCTATCTTGATACAAATATAGAATAGAAATGTCAATGGTGTTAGCATACAGGAAACAACAGGAGTCTACTACAGCCAACAGATGCTGAAAAACTGCTGCTGTGAAAAATATACTGTTTACATTTTAACAGTAAAATAATGAAGAGAAAAGCAATAAAATATAAAACCAGAATATTGCACAGTATGTCATAGAAACAAGAGAAAATGGATGACAGCACAATTAGACGTCTACTGTAAGATTTATAATGTTGGTTGTGTGGCAAGAAATGATTAATTGAACAAGGCAAGATACAAAGAGGAAAATACAAGCAGCAAAGAAATAAGAAAAATATTACTTAAAGCAAATGACAATAGAATGGCATCTTTACTTGCATTGAAAATATAAAAAAATATAAAAGCAAACCCCAGTAATGCTGAAGCTGAGACAAAGCCCAATTAAAGCAAGGAAATAATTAATTAAAATCACAAAAGCATTAGAACTCATCCTGTTGTTCCTTAGTACGGTAACTTGCAGATAAATATATGTTCCAGAAAGATATATAGGAAGCTACCTGTGTTGTAATACTATTTAAGTAGTGTACATTAAACAAGATAAGGTAGTTTCAACTCACAATTTCCTTCATTTTATTAGTATCAACCGTGACATTTTAATAGTGTTTTTGCTTCTAATTTCCTTGCTTTTTTAATGATGCTGACTTCCATTCAACTAAATGATGTTATCTTTGCACCCTTATTGCTGTAGCGGAAAGTGAAAATTAACTGCCATGTAAGCTCAGTAACTAATTATCAAGTAAACTGACAGTTGGGTAATATATATTTATATTATATACACTGTGTGTATATACATACAGATTGGCAGAAAGGGCATCAAAGCATTATTATGAGCTCTTTTCCAGGGTTAGATTTTTCTGTATTACCAGGGAGCAGCCTAGGGGCTAGACTGG
>NW_017729029.1:77777876-77778196 GCF_001723915.1 Gavialis gangeticus | reverse complement strand
ATATACATACAGATTGGCAGAAAGGGCATCAAAGCATTATTATGAGCTCTTTTCCAGGGTTAGATTTTTCTGTATTACCAGGGAGCAGCCTAGGGGCTATATCACACGTTAGATTTAGGAAGCGTTTTATTTGGATTGTAGTAAGCATTGCTATAAGTTTGTTTTCTGAGCAGTTGCACAGCAATGCTTACTACAATTAAAATAAAACATATCCTAAGCAAGCACCAGAGATGTTGAAAACTCTGGTGGGCTGTGGAGTGCCCAGGGGCACACAGTTGTTGGTCAGTCCAGCCCCGCCACTGTGCCAAAGTTTTCTACTC
>NW_017729029.1:77771858-77772876 GCF_001723915.1 Gavialis gangeticus | reverse complement strand
CGGGCGGGGGGGGGGGGGGGTGCAGCATGGGACCAACAAGCAGCTGGTAATGAGTTCCAGCTTCAGCACCACATTGGAGTTTCCTGAATGTGTTACTGTACCTCTGAGGAACAAACAGATTTAGCTCAAAATGGTACTAACATCTTGACATACTGCTTGCTGAAAAAGTCCTAACTTTGCTTTGCTACAACATCACTTAGCACCTATTTTACTGCTTGATACTTGGACATGAGTCTGAGGGCAGGGATATGCTGTATCAGATGCATATCTAGAACACCATATGCTTCTCAATGTGGCAGAAGTGCTGCCAAATGCTTTGGGGGCAGAGTCAAAGCTGTTAGTTCTTTCTTCTCTGCCCAGGAAGACGAATCTGCAGGATACCTCAAATGTCATTTTTTCATATCAGAGCAGGAAGCTTTCAGTTCTTTATACTGTACCTTATTAAAGTCATTCTTAAACCACTCAACTGAATATTTTTCAGTGCTGCTTAATCTTTAAACCTTAACAAAGCCTTTGTGACAAGAGAAGTTAGCAGATGCTATATTTAATGGTTTAAGTTATCAATGTTTGGAGTGCATTGATGTGCATTGATCTTGGAGGAACTCACAAGGACATCCCAAATCATTTCCTAAGGATAAGTTGTTTGGGAAGGTCCAATATTTGAGATATTCAGATTGCCTTGTAGCTCAGAATTTGAGACTCTTATTTAAGGACCAGATTTATGAAACTCAGTAAGAAAAAAAGTGTGCGCGCATTAGGGCTGTGTGAAGCTTTGAGTGCTGATTCGATTCGGAGGAGATTTGGCCCAATTTTGTGCACAAATCTCCAAATCTGAACTGAATCAGATCTGAATCAATTTGAAGTTCTCTGAATTGATTTGGAAAAGATTTGGAGAGCTTTGGCAATTCGGGCAGTCCTTGCTGGCTGCTGCAGGGAACTGGACCTGGATTCTGTGCTAGTAAGTAGGGGGCGATGGAGGGGTAGCATGAGAGAAAGCACTGAGGCTGATTGGGACATG
>NW_017729029.1:77770130-77771564 GCF_001723915.1 Gavialis gangeticus | reverse complement strand
CTGGGGCCAGGCAGGGCAGCCATTGACGGGGGTGGGAGAGTGGGTGGGGGATGGGGCCAATTCAGAGATTTGGCTGATTGGGCTGTGGCTGAATCTATGAATCAGATTCGGCCAAATTGACCTGGGACAGTGATTCAGTTCACTGCATCGAATCACTGTCCTCCAAACTGGCCGAATCTGAAACAAATATTAGCTGCTTTGTACAGGCCTAGCATGCATCAGAATTAAAACTCCACATCAAAAAGTTACTATGCAAAAAGGTATATGTGCATGGGTGTTAAGCTTTCAGAATCAGGAAGCTCCGGAAGTTAAGATTTTAATTTCAGTTGTCACCAGGTCCCACAGTGCATTTTCCTTAAATGGCTTCACCTGTGACATTATATATTATTTATGAAACAATACAGTGCATAGTATGACTCTACATCAAAGCTGTCACTGGTGAAGGTGAATGCATGGGTTTTATTGTAAGATTTCTGTTTTATATGAGCTTGTGATGTTGCGTGCCTCAGTTTACCCAACTACCCAGGGAAAGGGGAGTTGTAGGTCCGTGCCTGTGGAGGATGAAACCAGCTGAACAGTTTTGGGTAAATTTAAGAATGGAAAGAGAACAGTTGCATAACTTTGGGGTACTTAGTTTGGGCCACAGAACAACCAGGGAGGATCACGGTCCTAAAGGCCAAGGTCTCAGTGGGAAGGGCTCCAAACTACAATCTAGGAGCCACATGGGCTGGCTTCACAGAGCACTCCCAGAGACCAGACAAGGCCACAGCAGTCCTGAGCAACCATCACCCCAGGCAGATTCCATGACAGCATCCTTGCAGCTTTGTTTTAAATACCAGACAACAAACTGTGTGGGAGAGCACCTGTTTTCATGTGTTGGGACAGTACCCTGCCAGTTGTGTTTCTACTATGCCTTATGATTTGCTATTAAGCTACTACACACTACTCAATGTTTTGGGGCTTGAATGTGGGAATAAAAAGTCCCAGATTATGCTCTTGAAAGAGTTTGAATAAAATAAGTGTCACATTGAAACAGTTTTTGTAAATGAAAATATTGTGCCTGGGAAAACTAGTAAGCAAGAGTTTACATATTTCTCTTGACATGCACACATGCAATATTCTGTCATTAATATCCACAGAAGAATACACTGTGGACCCAATTGAAAACTAATATTATTTCAAAGGACTTCAACCCTGAGAAATTAGTTTTAGTTAGAAAAACTTTTCAAGTTTAAACTGCAATTGTTAACATCACTAGAATTCCTATATACATATGTATGCATATACAGATAATATATATATATTTTAACATTACCTTATCATGTGCTATAGTACCAACTTAGCCACTTCTACTTACCCACTTCCCAGCAAAACAACAACAAAAGTAATCTTGGAGCCTTTTCCAGCGCTACTTACTTTAGTAAGGAAACCACT
>NW_017729029.1:77769721-77770119 GCF_001723915.1 Gavialis gangeticus | reverse complement strand
GATATATCTTGGAAACATATCCAATTAAAGCTAAGTGCATGATACCTGAAATGGCAGATAAAGTTCTTTGAGTAGATATGATATATTTTTTTATTAGACCAACAGAGTAGTTGGAACAAAATTCTTGCAAGCTGTTGGGCACAAGTACCCTTCTTCAGGCATGGGGAAACTGTTGTTATTCTGAGATCTCCAAGGAAAGAAAGAAGCTAAAAGTGTGACAGGATGTCAGTGAGACTGTAAATAGGTGGAAATTAGGAAAACAGTGGGTAGAAAAGGGAAGGGAGGGGGAAAGCGGGGGTTAAAAATGGGTGAAGGCATGTTAAAGATGAGCAAGGGAGACTCAAAATAAATAGCTGGAAATTAGGAAAATAAAGGGCAGAGGGGAAAGGGAGGGGATA
>NW_017729029.1:77763916-77764721 GCF_001723915.1 Gavialis gangeticus | reverse complement strand
CTTATAAAAATGCTCCTTCTGTAGCCAAAACTCCTCAACCAAAAATGCTTTATCTTTGGCTCTCCTATGCTTTATCTTTATCCAGATAAAATCAACTGTTTAGAAAGTCATGGATGGTGATGCAGTTGCTCAGGCTGATAGGACCTGACCTATTGATGGTGTTGATCAGTGCTGCATTGCGGTTGTTGTTCTGGATGGGGTGCTGGCATCAATATAGGCTTTGCATGTCTGACTGTAGAGATCTATGGATAATGGCGTGTTCTCATTGGGAATTATTTTTCTCTTCCCTTTTCTAATTGGGTTTTGGAGACTGATTAATTTGAATGAGTTTAAACTAGCAGCATGTGCTGAAATTCACCCCAGGGTGCTGAAGGGACTGACAGAAAGAATCTCAGAGGCATTGCCAATAACATTTACAAAGCTCTGGGCAATAGGTAAAGTTCTAGAGGAATGGGAAAGGACTAACATAATGCCCAGCTTTGTAAAGGGGGAAAAAGGAGGACCCAAGGAATTATAATCTGGTTAGCCTGATTTCAATACTAGGGAAGTTAGTGGAAAAAAATTATAAAGAAGCCTATTCATAGACATCTAAAGGAGGAAACATGGATCACTGGCAGCCAGCATGGATTTGATAAATACAAATCTTGCCAAACCAACTTGATTTCCTTCTTTGACAAAATAACTAGTTGCACAAATGAAGCACAGTGGGCATGGTACAGCTGGACTTAGTAAAAGTTTTGATAAAGTCCCATACTGTATCCTTATTAAGTAAACTGGAGAAATGAAGGCTACATAAAGTTACTAT
>NW_017729029.1:77762403-77763667 GCF_001723915.1 Gavialis gangeticus | reverse complement strand
AGGTCCCTTCCAACCCTAGAAACTATGAAACTATGAACTTGGAGAGGGTCCAGTGGTGGGTGGCAAACATGATCAAAGGGTTAGCTATTTTAGGAAAGGTTTCAAGAACCAGCTAGCTTTAGCTTGGAGAAAAGGAGAGTAAGGAGGAATATGATGGCAGTTTCTAAATATTTGAAAGGCTGCCATAAAGAAGAGAGAAAACAACTGTTCTTTTTTGCCTCAGAAGGCAGTACATGAAACTGGCTTGAAACTGCAGCAAAGCAGATTTAGATTAGATCTCAGGAAAATCTTTCTTACTTTTAGAACAGTAAGGCAGTGAAAGAGACTGACTGAGAAGTAGAATCGCCTTCACTGGAGGTTTTCAAGAGAAGGTTGGATTAGCACTGGATAGGGATAATTTATTAAGAGCACTTCTGCATTTGTTCAGGAGGCTGGGGTCCCTTCCTACTTTATTATTCTATGAGAGAGTGGGTCATTTGTAATCCAAAACCCGAGACACTGCTGTCCCACCACTATCTCAGGTCTATGTATGTTTCTATATCATACAGAGTATATGTATATATATGTATACCTGGGTGACAGTGACCATAACACCATGATGTTCACTGTCCAATGCAAGGCAGGCAAATTAGATATCAGGGTTGCAGTTTTGGACTTCAAAAATGTGAATTTGAATAAGCTGAGGATAATAGCAGGAGAAGTGCTGCGGGACCAGGGACTGAAGGTAAAAGGAGTGCATGAAGAGTGGTCGTTCCTTAAGGACATGATCCTTGAAGCACAAAAGAACTCCATTCCCATATTGAAAAAAGGTAGCAGAAGGGCCGAGAAGCCATCTTGGCTAAATAGGGAAATCATGGTCCTCTTGAAAAAGAAGAAAAAGGCATACAAACAATGGAAGCTTGGGACAGCCCCGTAGGAGCACTATACAATAACAGCCCACACTTGCAGGGAGCAGATTAGGAAGGCTAAGGCGGTGACTGAAGTTAAATTAGCAACTGAAATCAAGGACAATAAAAAGTCCTTCTTTAGGTATGTAGGGAACAGGAAGAAAACAAATGGGAGTTTGGGACCATTGCTTAACAGCTCAGGATAGCTGGTTACCAACACTGAGGAGAAAACTGAACTTCTGAATGACTACTTTGCTTTGGTATTTCACTGGAGGAAGGGGAAAATCATGCTAGATAGGGTGCAGAATGGGCATGGTGGGAGTGACTGCCTTCCTACTGTTGACATCAAACTGTTGCATGATAAATTAAAAAAAATT
>NW_017729029.1:77752223-77757403 GCF_001723915.1 Gavialis gangeticus | reverse complement strand
CCTACTGTTGACATCAAACTGTTGCATGATAAATTAAAAAAAATTAGACATCTATAAGTCAGCAGGACCAGATGAACTTCATTCAAGAGTGCTGAAGGAGCTGGTCAAAGTTATTGAGGAATCCCTGGAGAAACTTCCAAAACTCCTGGCACTTCGGGGAGGTCCCTGAGGACTGGAAGAGGGCCAATGCTGTGCCCATCTTCAAGAAGGGGAAGAGAGAAGACCCAGGTAACTATAGACCAGTTAGCCTAACTTCTATTCCAGGGAAAATCCTGGAAAAATTAATTAAGAAGTCTATGTGTGATAGGCTCACAGAAGGTAGGATTCAAAATGACCGCAGGCATGGCTTTGTCATGGGCAAGTCTTGTCTTACCGGTCTCATCTCTTTCTACGACCAGGTGACTCACCACATGGATAAGAGAGAGGAGGTCGACATTGTGTACCTTGACTTCCAAAAGGCGTTTGATCTTGTGTCCTATGATGATCTCATGGGAAAACTGGACGATTGTGGGCTTAACTGCTCAACAGTTAGGTGGGTAGGAAGCTGGCTGTGGAGCAGGACTCAGAGAGTCCTAATGAACGGATCTGTGTTGTCCTGGTGAGAAGTAGCCAGTGGTGTTCCTCAGGGGGTCGGAGCTTGTTTCAGTGTTTTTCAACATCTTTATCAGTTATTCAGATGTGGGGGTAAAGAGCTCACTGGCCAAGTTCATAGACAACACCAAGTTATGGGGGAGCGTGGTCACACTTGAAGGTAGGTTGCAGCCGCAGAAGAACCTAGACAGGTTGGCAAGTTGGACAGATTGGAACCAGATGAAGTTCAACATTGAAATGTAAAGTGCTCCATCTAGGGACAAACAACCCCCAACATACTTATAGACTCAGTGGCACCAAACTGACTAGCACCACAACTGAAAGGGACCTAGGGGTAATAATAGATCACAGTATGAATATGAGCCATCAGTGTGATGCTGTAGCCAGCAGGGCAAATAATCTGGCGTGCATCAACCGATGTATCTCCAGCAAAACCAAGGAAATTATTCTTCAGTGAGACCACACCTGGAGTGGTGAATCCAGTTTTGGATGCCGCACTTCAGCAAAGATGTGGTAAAGCTTGAGAGAGTCCAAAGAAGAGCCACCCATATGATCAGAGACTTGCAAGACAAACCATACAAGGAAAGGCTGAGGACCTGGGACTCTTTAGCCTAAAAAAGAGAAGGCTGAGAAGGGACTTGGTAGCAGCTTACTACATCAGGGGAATACATCAAGGACTTGGTGAACAACTCTTCACCAAAGCACCCTGGGGAGAAAACCAGGAGTAATGGCCAAAAACTCCTGGAAGACCATTTCCAGGTCAACATTCGGAAAAATGTCTTCAAAGATAGGGTGTCCAGACTGTGGAATATGTGAGATAGTGCTTATGCTAAGCAAGGCCTAGCATAATTAACAATGCACTAAAACTCCCAGAATGCTTCAAGGAGGTTGAGAAGTCAGTGACTGACGTTCTGGTTTTCACTATCTGACCCTTGAATAAAAATGCTGACAGTATGATAAAAATTGCAAGCAAAGCAGTGTTTTTTTAGAAAATATGGAAATGCAAGGCTAAACCGCAAGAACAAAAACAACCATATATCATGCTGATAAAGTCTGGGGAATATTATAAGTAGACTATTAGAAATTAACATAAGAAGCGTAACCAATTATAATAAAGAGCGTGTAGAATATAGATGAGTTAACTAGTAACCAATAGAAGTAAGAATTAGAAATGCATATGTATACGTGTTATTATATATAAGTAATAGAAAAGTTATGTTAGATGCCTCACTCAGACAGAGTGGGGACAGTTTTGTATCTTTTGTCTAAAAAAAGATAAGGGACTCCTTTAAAATGAGCTGTTGACCAGTTCTGAGGCTACTGAATCGCGCAGCTGCACCTAGCCTTCGGGTTAGAAAGCAAGGGCTTGATTTGGGAACCTCGTGAACCAACAGACCTCCTTAGTTTCTGACTCTGTGAAACAATAAAAGTTTTAAATTGAACATTCAGGTCTGAGCCTGTGCTTAATTCAGTCCTTATATAATTCAGCACGAACTCACACAGAATAATCTGCCTCCAGAGGTGGTGTGATCACCTGCCCTGGAAATCTTCAAGAGGAGACTGGATGTCACATGACCCCAGTAGTCTTTCCTGCCTAGTGCAGGGGGACTGGACCCGATCATCTTGTGAGGTCCCTTACAATATATGAATCTATGTCATGTGAAAGTATCTTTTTTTTAAAAAGGCATTGAGCTAAGTGAAGTGGTCTGCCTACTGGGTCATTTTTAAACTTAATGATTATAAAAGACCCAGATTCTTTAATGGAAATAGTTATGCACCTATATTCTATTTTTCATTGAAATAAATGAAGAGTTTACAAAAATATACAGGCATACCTCATTTTATTGCGCTTCGCAGATATTGCGTTTTTTACAAATTGAAGGTTTGTGGCAACCCTGCGTCGAGCAAGTCTATTGGCGCCATTTTTCCATCGGTTAGCATTTTTTAGCAATAAAGTATTTTTTAATTAAGGTATGTACATTTTTTTTAGACATAATGCTATTCCACATTTAATAGACTACAGTATAGTGTAAACATAACTTTTATATGCACTGGGAAACCAAAAAATTCATGTGACTTGCTTTATTGCAATATTCGCTTTATTGCGGTGGTCTGGAACCGAACCCGCAATATCTCCAAGGTATGCCTGTATAAAGAATCTAATCAAGAAATTCAATAAGATTTTGATGCAAATATGGTCAGCAATACTAAAAAGAATATTAAGACTGATTCTTAGTGCAAAATATTACACTTTAGTGGGATTGCTCCAAACAATGTTTTATGAACTTGTCAGGCTCAAACTTTCAAATGGAATGACCCTTGTTGTTAAAAATAAAATTGCCGGTAGTTTGGGCTCTATCACCTGGATTCTGAAATAAGGGACTATAAACTGGTCCTAAAGCTCAGCGGGGCTACTGATGACTTTTGAAGCATTTCTCAAGGGGTTAGTAAGATACAACAAAATTAACAATCTACATTAACCCAAGTATAGAGATAACAAGTATTTTAATTAATGAAAGAATCATATCAGAGGCTGCACTATAGTAATTTGATATAATGCAGTTTTTGGAATCAAATGAAAAGTAATCAAGTTACAATAAAGACAATTGAATAAGGATGTGCACAGTACTGAGGCAGTGTCACGCCCAATTAATATCCCCTGGTAGCAAATCCATTAGTTTTACAACTAGAGCCCATGAGCATGCATACTAATCGGGTGCTGGGGACATTAATTACGTGTGGCAATATTTATATAGCTAATATTCCCGTTTATATTGCCAAAATAAACTGCTGATAGCAATTCATTTTGGAGTTTTCACCTAAGGCTAACACAAAAATCTTTAGCAAAATAATATCCTCAGATAATCACTTAGTTTTCACAGATTTTCATGACAATAATAGTAAGAACAGGCTCAGCATCAAAACAATGGGTTGTCTCCATAACTACATTAAGTTTTGCAGCTTTCTTTTCTGATAATGAAAACCACTTCATTAACCAAATAACAAACATAACCTAATTACTGCACAGACTTAAATTATGAACTTCTCTGTCTTTGCTAATTGAAAACTTAATCTTTTGCATGGGTTTTTTCCTGTTTAGAAAGATGATATGAAGGGACAACAGATATGGTTTCAGGTATTTTAATTTTCTGTATCAACAGGAAAAAAACAAGGAAAGCATCCTATTGCACTAAATTGCTTCTGTATCTTTATGACATAATATTTGTTGATGAAATTGAATAAAATATGTCCAAACTGCATCCTGGGGACTGAACTATTCATCAACATTTACCTGTGGCAAGGAGTAAATATTCACAGTACTCCAGTTGAACTCCACTGGAACTTTTCAAATGCTAATCAACATTAGGAAGGGTTTTAGAATTGGATGCCTGATTTTACTGTATTTTGTTTTTTAAAGTTTTTACTGTGACAGACTTTTATCGACTCAAGCGGTTGGTCCAATGTTCAGAAATTGTTACTGAAGGCTAATTTCTGTTCCATTCAGGCTAGGGACAAAAATTGCATGCAAACCAGTATAAGTGATTGTAAACTGGTTCAAATAAGTAACACAACGGAAGTGCAGTGCACATAAGCCACTTTCAAAATGGCTGTAACCAGTGTAAGATAAATGTGGATGGATGGAGTATCAGACTTAACCAATTTAGGTTAAATTGCTTTATTGAACTTCTGTCCCAGATCCCCTCCACATCCAAGTTAACCCATGGTCCCCCAGCATCGTAGGATGCTTTGCACCTCCCCTGAAAACCCTCCCCCTCACAGGGTGGGTGGGCTAACCTTGGCCCAAGCTGTCTGCTCCTGCAGAGCAGGGAGGTGTGCTCTAGAGCCCCTTGGCTTCTGGCCTAAGCCACTGCAGTCATGTGGCTGCATTTCTGGAATTAAAAATGAATGCCTGTTCACTTACTTATTGGTTCAATCTACACAATTAGGCTAACCTGCAAAGACTGAATCAATTCAGCCTCAGGCTTTTTGACTATCTGTACTTAGCCCTAGGGAGGTGAGCAGGAGGTTGGATCAAGTGAAAAATTGCCACCTTAGTTGCTAACTTAGTTTGCCCAAGTGTGTACCTTACACTTAGATGTGGTGTCAGTGATTGGAAATCAGTCTAAATCTGTAACAGTACACAAGTTCTGTGCACACAGACTGGTCTGAAAATGGCAGAACCCAATCTAAGATCGACCTGGATCTATGTACTCTCAAATTTAATTGATCTAGATTACACCTGTGAATGGAACTTCTATATGCTTACATGAGCAATCCCAGGGGTGGAAAAGCCCAGCTTTTGGCCCTAGTCTGAGGGCTGTGCTTTCCCTACCCATCCCTTTGCCACTTGGCTATTTTCCACCCCTAAGACTTCCTCCAAAAGACCCTGTGAGACCTCTGTGCCTGCCAAAACCTCCCAATCCCCAGCAACCTCCTGTGAATGCCACCTGCCCCCCCCCCCACAACCGCTCCTGTGGAGGCTGCCTGTCCCCCCCCCCACTCCTGCAGATGACACCTGTCTCCCCATTCCCCCGATCACTCTTGCAGATCCTGCCTACCCTCCATGCTTGCTTGCCCTTCCATCCCCC
>NW_017729029.1:77739210-77752093 GCF_001723915.1 Gavialis gangeticus | reverse complement strand
ACCCACCCCCTACTAGCCCCCCCATCCCTATTTACCTTAGATAAGGTGGCCATTTTTAATATGATCTAACCTCCCTTGAATGTCTGCACTTAGCTGAAGTATCCTCCATGAGCTCATTTTTGGAAAAACAAAATTGTCTAGTTATTTTACCTAAAATAACACCCTGAATGTCATTAATCTTTTATACCTCAGTTTGGAGATAAAAATAGATTATTAGATTCTAACGCATATTGAAATAGTACAGAGTTTTAATATTCTGAACAATATAATAATTCTGCATTTCCCTATTCTATAATGCTGCAGTTTATTCCTTCAGGTGGTATGATCCTTTGTCTAAAGCTTTGCTCTCCAATAGTATTTTATTCTTTTTTCTGTAGGTACCCACTTCCAGGCAAATTGCAAGGCAAATTTACAAAGTAAAAGAGGCACCAAATGGGAAACTAAAAACTTGGGAAATTACCAGAGAAAACGAACAGCTGTTATTTGTTGGTAATAATACAACCTCTCTCTTCACTTGGATACAACTATCCCACTAACACTGTGGATATCAGAAATATTTTTAAGCTAGAAAATGGCTATTTCTTTAACATGAATTCTATTCTCCTTCCCTCCCTATATTTTCTCTTCACCAACAGACAGGAGCAGGTTTTTGTGAAACAGCTGGAAAGAGAATATTTTGATACCAACATCCCCAGGGATTATAAAAAAAAACAGTTACAAAATCCATGTAGCTCTTTTATTCTTCCTGATTGCATCATTTGTCCTATGAATATCCATATGAGATCAGCTCTTTTTTTCAACCCTCTCATACCATTCAGTATATGGAGAGAGCTGGCTGTCATAGAGATCTTGAAGAAACCATTTGTTCTTCTTTATAAAGAAAATACAATATGCATTGAATGAGAGACATTAAAGTATAAACAGGAAGGGAAAAAGGGACAGAGTTTAATGACAATCCGTGTCAGACTACGGTCACCCCATCAGAAAAGTAGAAATAATAAACAGTTTACAGGACACTCCACTGAGACTGGATGTGTCTAGTGCTCATTGCGAGAAATCCTATGATATGTCTGGAGGAAGTTCTAACACAACATGAGATATAGTCAGAAGCTTTTAAACACTTAACTCTCAAACCTGTAAGAGCAATTTTGAATTAGCTATTTCAAAATAGAATTCTGCACATCAGAGAGACTAAAAGAGGCAGCATGAAAGAGGGACTTATTTCTCTTCACAGAGAATCACTTTCTCAAGCACTTCGCTAACCATGACATTTAGTCATTATGCCTTAGTACTACTGTATTTTATTACGGATTACTCAATTTCAGGCTTTCTATCCAACTGAAACACAGAATGGACCAGAGATGATTTACATGTGTGTATAAATCTTCCAAAAATAATAAAAAAAAATAGCTCCAAAAGCAAAGAGAGCAAAAAACCTGAAATCCCATTCTCCCTTGTGGGGAAACATTTGCATTTGGGCAAGACATAGGGTTTATTCATTGATTCCTGTTACTTCTAGTGATTTTGAAGAATTCACTCAAGAAACCAGCTTGTGTTCAGTGGCCTCTTCTCTCCATACTCTTATCTGGTTTCCAAGATAGATGTAAATACTGAATAGCAAGACTCTATTTAACCACTATGGGGACTTTGTGTGGGCCTGAAAAGGATCACACCAATGAGGAGGAAAGCACATTTATACTACCTAAGAATCTTTTGGTTTGTATAGAAAAGGAAATGTGTGACAGAAAATGTTTAACCAGTCTTCCAAACTGAGGGAGCTGTTCCCTCTTTCTGTAGGGAGCCAATAAAGGAAATAAGACTTATTATCAATTTATGTTACAGAAGTATATAAGGTGTTCCTGTAGAAAGAAGGCAAAATCTTCTGGGAGATTTTATCAGCTGTTGCCTCTAGATACGTTTACCCACCACAATACAGTACCACACAGAGACATGGGAGCCAGCTATGCAGAAGCTAGATCAGGGACAGGCAATTATTCTGGGCGGAGGGCCGCTTACTGAGTTTTGGCAAGCCATCGAGGGCTGCATGCCTAAGGCAGATTAATATTAATTTTTAATAAATTTTAGGGGCCCCGCGGGCCAGATGGAATGGCCTGGCCGGCTGCATCTGGCCCATGGGCCACTTTTTGCCCATCCCTGAGCTAGGTGCATGATGAATCATAGAGCTGTCACCATGAGATACTCTCAGCCTAATACACCCCAGCACAATCCCTGAACTGTGCTATGTAGACATACTGTAGATAGCACAGATCATCTTAAAGGGACATGACTTGTGTTTTATATATCCTTGAAATGTTTGGAATAATCTATTATTTCTCTTCATTTCAATGCCTTTGTGGGCCTTTTTTCAGCCAATGTTATGGTCCCTAAAATTACAAGAATCATAGGGTCATAAGAAAGTAAGCTGGAAGGGACCTCACCAAGTTATCTAGTCTAGTGTTATACTCCCACTGATGCAAACCCCACAATAAATGTGCCAGATGATCCAGAATGAACAGATTGTATACTTTTTGTTTGTTCGTTTAGATTTCATGGGACAGGAACTTTCTATTCTGACAGCATGCACCGAACACATTATTGAGCAGTAGTTCCAAGTAAGGAACAGAGTAATGTGAAATACCATGGTTTTGGTTTTCTGAGATTTATTTGTGTTTGAATGCAGCCAAATTTCACCACTTTTGCAGGGAATCTCACTAAGGTTTGACTCAGGGTTGTAAAGTCACCCTTTCAACAATTCTTGAATGAGTCAATTTGCAATGAAACCCCAAACTGATAACATTCTTTGGAGAAAAGGTTTTACTATTACTTTACTACCATTTCTCCTCTCTTTCTCACTTTGGATTAAATGCTGAGACCACAGCAGATGGGTGACATTTTTATTTTCCTTGGACACCTAGGATGAGATGCTGGTGCATGTCCACTATGAATTCTCTGCTGAGATACTATTCCCCAAAAGGATGGTTGTATCTCCTTAGCTGGGGAGAGATAATGAATTAAAATAATATTTAATGAAAAAAGATGTTTTATTGCTTTACTATTGTAGAAACAGGCAATATGTCACACACATAAAAATGATTGATAGAAATATCTATTGAAGTTATCCATGATCCTAAAAGAAACGTGTTCAAATATCAGCTCCATCCAAGTGAACAAAACAGAGTAGATTTACAAAGCTACATTTTAGCTGTAATCACTGCCTTTAGTGTTACATTTTCCCAGATTTTAATTATAAAATATATCAACAATCTTTATAGTACAAGTCCAGAACTATCCTTAAAGGACCAAATTCTGTACTGATCACAGAGACTGACTGAGTTCTATGCAGAATTTGGCTTAATGGCTGAACAAAAGTCTAAAGTCTAGACTGTGAGCTGCCTATGAGCTCATCTTCATGGTGTTTGACTTTCTAGTGGGTACCATCCTGGACCCCTGATCTCTGATTGGTGTGGTTGTGAAAGGGAAATAATAAATAAAAGCAGTCACTGTCAACTCTACAGTTAAAATATTTCTAGGTGTAATCCTCTATTTGGAAAGAGAGTGACAAGTAGAATGAAGAGTGAGGTCATGAAAATGAAGTGCTTTTTTTTTTTTTTTTTTTTTTTTTTTTTTTTTTTTTTTTTTTTTTAAGAAAGGAAAAAAAGCCATATTTGGAAAGGAAAAAGCACCATTCCAAAATTATATTTATTCTCTTAGCAAACTTGTCTAAACTTTTATAACATACATTTCTGATTTAGAGCTGTACAAATATTCAGGAATTCAATGGTTAGTCATAAACTGTTGTGCTCATTCTAATCTCCTATCCCTTTGTACCTTCACAAATGACGTGATGGTGCAGCCTCAACAAGACAGATACTGTACTGTGTATTTTCCACTATGTGTACCATGCACCATTGCATTAAACATCATTTATGATCTTATTAGGTTCTACAGAAGATATTATTACTCCCCTTTGTCAGAATAGTACTGAATTTTCCCATGAAGAAATGATTCTTGTAATTCTTCATTTGCATTTCAGAGGCCTCATTTCAGGGGATCTACTTTATGCAAGCAAACAGACAGATTTTAAATATTAAAAACCCATTTAGGATGGCTGAAAACTTAAATGCCTACATTCTCCCTATTACAGAATCTTTAAGTGTGAAATTGAAAAGTAAATTATAATATTCTCAGTCAGAACAAAGTTCAACCAATACTTTGCTGAATTGCAGAGAATCTTATTTTAAACACAGTCCCAAAATGAAGCAGACTACCACTGTTTGTTCTGGCCCAAATACATTATAGAAATAAATGATTTCATCAATTAAAATATAATTTAAGGATTGTTTAAATACTAAGAAAGAGGCAGAACCATTACTTTATATCAAGGTACATCAATTAGCAAGTCAAGTCATATTTATATTAAATAATCCACATTTTCATTTTCCCCAAAAGATTCAACAGTCTTTTGAATCTTACAGACCTACTTGAAAAATGCATAAATTCAAAATACAGCTCATGTGGTATGCTAAATTTATCCTATTAAGCTTTCATCTTGCAGAGGAGTTGAAGACACTAATACAACAATATAATCAACAATTAGATACTGGACAGATTGGAAACTCACAGATATCTTAGCTATAAAGTATGAGTTGAAAACTTATCTTTAATTTGTAAAGTATTTGCCTGAGTTAAAACAGACTCTTAGGATAATACATTGCTGTAGGTGCAAATCTAAGCAGTGCATGTGTATTGAGCATAATACAGAGCCCCAAAATGGGAAGAACACTGAAAAAGATATTTGGATACATTCATTTTTTTTAAATGAGCTTTCTTTAACCATATTATATTCCCTTTATATGTTTACTTTTCTGTAAATATTTTAGCAAACAAATTTACTCAAAGGAATTTTTACCAACAGGATGAATTTCAACTATTTTTTAAACATTTAAGGAAAATGAAATTCAGATTTATAATCACAAGGATATTCCCTACAAACCCAACTGTAATAGTCATATTTACATAATCAGGGGATGAAATGTACCATGTAATTTATATCTCCAGCCAAAACAATATGAAAGTCAGATTTTGAATATTAAAGGTTCAAAGTAATGACAAGCAACTTGTGAGCAATTTTAAAGATAAAAATTGCTGGCAGAAAATATTCATTGAATAATTCTGGACAGTAAACAGATTAATATTGATCAATTAGTGAGGAGACTGGGCTATATTTTCCCAACATAACAGTTTCTGCCACTTATCATCCTAAAGTGATGATATACCTCCCCAAAAAATCTTAATAGCATAAATCTGTACATTACATTGCACATGTACATACTGTAAGCAGTCCAGAGTGGTCTCTCTTCTAAAGCCACAGACAAAATCCATTATAAAAACAATTATCTGTCTAGATAGACCATAAAGGCTCTCTTTAGACATGGCCTAGATTCAAAGATTAATACTGTACCTTGGAATGCATTCTAGAAATACCCTTTGAATGGGCACAGTAGTGTAACACTAGTTCTGTCAAAACCCCATTTGAGAGCAAAGAATAAGGAGTTCAAGGTTCAAACCGTGCCAAAGTGAAACACACATTAAAATATTCCAAAAAGAGGATGGCACTGATCCATCAATCTGCTAATTCATCTGCTGAATGCACAAGGTTAATGCACCCTATCCAAAAGCCAGTAATAAAAACTGTCTTGTGCCTCTGTACATAAATTTCATTCATACACTGTTGCTTAAGACTCTGCCTTTGAAGTTGACTTATGGGGAAGAAAAGCTGACAAAGATCAGCTCAGAAACAATAGCAGTTAAAACAATGGTGATTGACAATATTAACATAAGACTGTGTCAGTTTGATTTTAAATACTGATCCTATTGGGCCTAGAGTTTGCAGCAGGCTCCTGGCACACTCAGGTAATGCCGTTTTCAAGTTGTTTTCATACAGATTTCTGTAAGGTGCTGCTGACCTTTGTAATTTTTTCTAGAGGAAATGAATCTTGATCTCTCAGACTCATGAAACAATAAGAACATGGCCATTTCTTGGTTATTTCAATGATATGCTGTCAACAACAACATTTATGAGTTTGATGAATGTGCATTCATGCAGAATAGGGAAAAGGCCACATTTGCATTGAAATTCAATTTTTAATTGTTCTTATTTTTTATTGATGTCTGGTGAATTGGATCTATAAAGAGCAATTTTTAAAGCAGAATGAAAGTTGACAAATAACATCGCTGCATAAACAATTTCAGTAATTATAACAGTAATTACAGTCTCTTCCAAATGAAAGTGAGAATATACCAGTTCAATTATCCTGGGCAGTCCATAGCATCATGAAGGCCAAATATGTTCATGTATCAAACGAGAATAGTTTGGTATAAGTGAATAAATGTTCATGTCTATCAAAAGTGTTAAAAAGAAAGGAGTGTAACTTATTTTCATGCTGTACTCTACAAATGATAACTGCTTTAGCACCTGGCACTCATCACTGCTGATCAAAAAATTCAGTACTGTGTTTTAAACAAAGGTGAAAATATTTCTGTGCTTACAAATTATTTGCAGGCTCCCGTTTAGGTAGTGTCCCATTTGTAGGCTACTGCAAAACCTTCTCTCTTTCACCTTCCTTTCTAAGCTTGGTGAGAAGCAGCAGGTTAGCAAGGAAAAGGGATCCTTTCAGAACCAAGCAGCAGCAAACAGGCCAGCTTGTAGGGGAGTTTACTACGGAAGGTCTGCTTGGAGAGAGGAACAGAAAGAGGTAGGCAGAGACCTAGAGAGATGGCTGGAGGACGTTGCAATACCAGAGCCAATGCCACTGCCAGCACTTCCTAGACTTGTACCTGTGAGGTGTCTGTCCAGGCAGCACCACTCACCACTGAAGCTTCCACCCAGGTCCTGGTTTGGCCATGTGGGGACTGCAGCTTGCAAGCTCCTTCCAGTGACAGCCAGATTGGGGAGTGCCTGCAATGTGAGTGGTGTCTTATGGTAGGAGCAGGCAAGAGAGCTACAGGAGGAGGTGGTGAGGCTCCAAAGCGTTCTCAGCCATGAGTTCATTGATTTGATGCTGGATGAGACCTCTAGGATTGTGGAGGAAGGACTGCCAGAGGCAGCACTTGAGAAGGGAAGCGGACATGGACTTCCAGGAAGGTAGACACTGGCAGTAAGCAGAAGTCTTCATCCCCCCTGCAGCAGTTTGGCTGCAGAACAGATACAAAGCCCTATCAACAGAGAAGAGAGAGCATGCTCTATCAGTGGAAGAGGCCAGGCCAATGTTGGGAGGACCAAGACAACTGCCACCAAGAGGAAATGATGCATGGTGGGGGTTGGTAACTCTTTTGTCGCAGATAGAGGCATCTATCTGCTGGCCTGACCAGTCGTCTCTGGAGGTCTGCTCCTTGCCTGAAGCGTGGATCCGAGATGTCACAGAAGGATTACTGGGATGCACCCAGCTCTCTCAATACTGCTTATCCATGTGGGCACCAATGATACTACTAGAGGGGACCCTGAACAGATCAAAAGTGACTACAGGGTTCTGGGTGCAAAGGTGAAGGGAACAGGGGCCAGGTGTTGTTCTCCTTGATCCATCTAGTCAAGGCAAAGGGCCTGGGCAGGAATGAACACATCTTGCAGATCAATGCATAGATGATGTTGCCAGCAGGGCTTTGGCTTCTTTGATCACTGGATATTGTTCCAAGAAGAAGGATTACTAGGAAAAGATGGGTTCCACCTGATGAAGAGAGGGAAAAGAATCTTCACAAACAGGCTTGCTAACTTAGGGGGGACGGCTTTAAATTAGTTTTGCTGGGAGATGGAGAACAAAGCCCTGAGGTAAGTGGGGAAGCAGATGACCTGGAGGAAGCATAAGCAGGAGGGAGCAAAAAGGGAGGCCTTCTCATTCTTCCTGAGAAAGAAGGCCAATCAGATGTTATCTAAAATGTCTCTACATGAATGCATGGAGCCGGGGAACCAAGCAGGAAGAACTGGAATTCCTTGCACAGTCACACAACTATGATGTGATTAGAGATGTGGGGTGCAGACACAAGAGATCAGAAGGAACTTCTGATCACGCTGTAACTTTTACATTTTACACAAAGTGCTTAAGGTTACAATGTGATCAGACTTAACAGATGTTCAGCATTTATTGACAGGGGCTTGGAGCCTGCATGCACTTGCTAGGCCAGGAGGCAGGGGGAATGGAGCACTGTTACATGCCTCACAGGGTTGCATGCCCCAGGCTACAGAAAACTGGGGAGAAGGGCTACCTGTAGCTCTCCCCTGGGCTGTCAATGATAGATCTTTATCTGAGCCCTGCCTCCTTCCTCCAGCCAGCAGAAAGCCTGATGGCTTAGGGGAGGGAAGTGAGGACAGGAGCTCTCTTCCCAGCAGTAGGAAGCTGCATCCTGGGCCTGGCTACCTCCGCTGCAGTCTTGGGGGTGTGCTGGTCTGTGCCTGTGAGGCAGGGCAACTTGGATTCAACTCCCCACCTCAGCTCTGGCATGGCAGCAATGGCCGCTGTCAAATACCAGAGTCGGGGGGGGGGATTGAATCCAACTCCTAACACCATGTGGACACAGGCTGGCACCCTCCCCAGACCCCAGCACAGGTAGCTAGTCCAGGCCCATGTGGCACTGGGTCTTGGATTCAATCCCCCACCTTGGCTGCCGGCATTTGACGGAAAATCATAGAAGACTGAGAGGGGATTTAACAGCAACCTTCAACTACCTGAATGGGGGTTCCAAGGAAGATGAAGCTAGACTGTTCTCAGTGGTGGCAGATGCTAGAACAAGAAGCAATGGCCTCAAGTCACAGGAAAGGAAGGTTAGATTAGATATGAGGCAAAACTCTCACAAGGATAGCCAAGCACTGGAACAGGTTAGCCAGAGAGGTCATGGAATCCTTGGAGGTTTTTAAGACCTGGCTAGACAAAGCCTTGGCTGCAATGATCTAGTTGGGGATTGTCCTGGTTTGAGCAGGGGGTTGGACAAGATGACCTTATGAGGTCCCTTCAGCCCTAATTTTCTTTGATTCTAAGATTTTCTACAGGAACTGGTAACCTTATACCTACTGGACTTTCTTAGAGTTGATTTGGAAAAACCTATCAGTGCTCACAATAGTCATGGAAAATCCACAGGCATCTGGGGCTCAGCTCTTCAGAAAGATTTATAATCTATTAAAGTTATCAAAGAGAAAGTGAAGAGTTGGCTTGATAACCCTCCTTAAGTATCTACATGGGAAGAAGATTTCTGATAGTAGGGGGCTCTTTAATATTGCAGACATGGCAAAAACAAGATCCCACAGCTGAAGCTTGAACCTATATTAAAATTGTTCCTTACAGATTTTGTGTCAGGGTAACTGTCCGTTGAAATATCTTCTTCAGAGATGTAAAGAATTCTGTATCACATGGAGAGCCCTATAAAGAATGTATGTCAAAACTGGATTCTAGATGACATGCTGCAGTTTAGGTATATATTTTGGATGCATTACTGGGAGAAATGTGAGAGGGAAGGTTTTCTGTGGGTGATAGATTTATTGGATTAACTGTGTAGTTGGAAGCTTTTTGGCATAGTGTACCTTTCCTCAGGTCTGATGTATGATACACACTCTTGCATCATACCTACAAGCTTGACTATATCCCTCCCAGCTATATACTTAGTCCAATAAAAAGATATCATTCACAAAAAACCTTTTCTCTAATTTTTCATGAATGATCAAGGCTATATCACCCCCAGCTCTACCACAACTGGGAAAAAGGCTAAATTTTATTCCATGCGAGAGACATTAGATTATAACAACAATCCTTTTATCCCTAGCATTTCTGAAATATGACTTTCTCCAAAGTTTTACAGTTCTAACATGGGATTGGGCTACTAAGAGTCATTTCATGCCCTGCCTGGAAAAGATGATGAGCTGCAAAGATGCCCATGACCTCTGCATGAGATGAAAGTCTAAAACTTATTTAAAGGAACAAAATGACACCTGCTCCCCAAAATACAGTGCAACCCACCCTTTTAAAGAAAATGAATCTTGCAGCACAACAAAATGAAAATAATTGATCCTATATAGGATGCTATACAAACATACAGCACTTTTCTCTTCTGATTGCTTGCAGTTTTCTGAAACAGATTCATGCAACATGAACAGGAGCGACAAACTTCTGCAACCTGGCCATTTGGAAGATTCAGTGGGAGCTGTGCACGAAAGGCTATAAATCTTATCTTGTGAATAAAAACCTCACTTGACTTATGAGGAGATGCTGAGGGAATTGGGCTTGTTGGGGACTTCTACCCGTGCTGGGGGTAGGGGTGGTGGTGCTTTAATTAGAGTGGCTCTTGGATCATGTATCAGTGTCCTTAAGCTTAAAAGTGGTGGTGGGGGCGCTTGAACCAAACCTCGTTCACCACTACCGTTTTAAGCCTGGGGATGCTGATACACGAGATGCAGGAGGCTTCAGGAACACGGCAACTGCCAGGCTCCAGCAGACTTGATTGAGTCTGCTCCAACGTGCTAGAATTCCAGTGCATCGGACCAGCCTCTGCGCTCATGTATAGGTGACCATTTAGTCTGGAGAAATAAACACCCTCTGGGGTGCTTATTGACCTGTACTCAAGGGCACTCTGAAGCCAACACATGGCCTCCTTGCTGGGATTTGGTGTGTGAAAAGTAGAAGAGAGTGAACAAGGTGTACTTCTTAGTAGAGGTAGCACAAACACACCTTAAAAACCAGCTTCTGATATATGCAAGGACACGGGACCTCTACCAATATTGGGAGGCGTGTTGGACAAGGGGTTATAGTGCATGGACAAGGGGTTATAGTGCATGAGAGAGATGACACATTACACTGCCTGTTAGAAGGGTGCAACTTACCTGAGAGTATCTCTGCAGACAACCAGCTCTGTTAACAGTCTTGATATTAACAGTCTGATCGTGGTCTTGTTTCCTCACCTTCTGTATGGTGTATCACGAAGAGCAGGTAAGAAGCAAACTGCAAAATTGATGGGCTTCACCTGACCCATACAGGGAAGATGGGAGTAGAAACTTGAGCCCTATCCCTTATTACTGGAGTAGGTGGAGCTCCTATCCCCATTATTCTAACTGGTAGTTCCTCAGTCAACTCCCCCCACACATACATGCACACTGGGCACTGTATGTGCACATGTACAAACACACATGCACGCACACATACACACACAGACAGAAGAACAGAAAAAGTGGGGGTTGCACAAGATAACAGAGAAACAATGATTAGTAAATAATGCATCAAGCAGTGCTCACACCTTACTAACTCTCTAAGTCAAGTGTTTTGTAGGTATCATGACACTGGCAGGTCTTAAAGGGAGATTTAAAGAATGATCAAGGCAAGCCTGTTGCCTAGCAGTTCATTCACTGTGGGAAATGATTATTTAGCTCATAATAAAATATGTTACCAAATCCAGTGTTTTGCAAACAGGGAAGTTAGAACACATGACTAACTTTTCCCTAAACTAAAATGACAATCAGTAGTTAGTGCCTAACAGCTGACAAACCATTTGCTTTTGTATTTGCTCTGGGCACTCATTTTTTTTCCCCTTGATACTGCTGAATTACCTTATATAATCTAGTCTGCAACAGATCCACTAACTCCTCATAGATCAGCAGTCTCCTCTGAGATGGAGGCCAATGCTTTCCCCAATAAATCAGTCAGCAGGAGCTGCTTGTAAAGCAGATGGTTGTCACATTTTTCCCTCCACGCTCACCGACACCCCCTCTGGATGTACAGCTCAGCTGAGAACAGTTTACATTTATACTTTAATATTATTATTAATTACCTGTCTAGAGCAGCAATGGAGATGTGTTTAATTAGCACATACAAGTATGGACTACTGCAGGAGTAAAATATAATTAATCTTTTAAAACCTTAGAGGGCTGATGCACAGGATAGTCTAATGGTTGAAAATAAAGCTTAATGAAGCACAGTTAAGCATAAGGGAATACTAATATTTTCAGAGAATAACAAATAGATTGTAATATTAAGAACATGAGTCTAATTACTACCCCTCTGCATTTTGAATACTAAAATCATTGGGAAGGCAATCAAAACCCTTCTTTCCTAACACAAAGAAAGGTTTCTTTCTCCCCAGTAGTTACTTAACCATGCTGCATTTACTTTTTAAGTGTAAAATGTTCTGGATCTTGTTTGTGACCACTTTTTATTTCTTTTTCAATTTTTCTTACATTTGATATATTTACCATCAAAATCCATAACCCCTTTTCCCCATCTTTTGCAACCTGCCTCAACACAGTATCTAAAGGCCTGATTAGAAGCAGAGAATTGTCTTCATCCCTCATGCCCCGCATCACATGTCCTTTAGCTGTGAACTCGTGGAGGACTCTTTTGTGGGTTTCTGGCAGAACACCTTGTTGGTATAATTCCTGCTTCCAAATCAAGGTTTTTATTCTCCCATAACATTTAACAATATTGCTTCTAGTATATAGTTGGCAGTCAGATCTTTCATTATAATTTACCAAAGCCTTATCTATATATTTTGTAATGTGTAAAGTATAAATGAAAACTAAGCTGGACAGAGCATACCACTTTCTCTGCTATTTATGATAAACTTGTTACTAGTTTATTCCATTAATCCAGACAAAGTGCAAAGTTGTCTGGCAATTTTAGACACCATTGTAAATGTAATTATCTTAGGCTAAAAAGCAGGATGGTTGATTGATGTAACTTATGAGGCAAATGATGAGGTACATAAATGACTACAACAAGGTTGGTCACAGGATAGAACACTTCACTAATCCATCAGACAGCTGAAGGGCCACAAAGTTTAAAAGGTAATTAAATGTTAAAAAGGGAACATTTCCAACAACATGCAAGAGGAGAAATTCAGGGAGAGAAGGCTG
>NW_017729029.1:77731087-77734210 GCF_001723915.1 Gavialis gangeticus | reverse complement strand
GGCCATACAACTTCCAGCAAGGCCAGCAGAGAGCCACTGTGTTTCAGGGAGACAGGGGCAGTTCAGGGTCATGGTGCGGTGACAAATATGTTTCTATGCTTGATGTGTTAGCTTCGGTCTGGCAGGTGCCCTTAGACAACAGAGAGTATTTTTTTACACATTCAATATCCCTTAGTATCCCCAGATTAATACTTGGTTTGCATTCAGCATTTGACAGATTTTTTCTCAATGATTTTTGATGTTATAGACGGTACAAAGGTCTACATAAAATGGTTTTTTCGGTAAAAAATAGTGCGACAAGAGAGTCTTTGGAAAGAATAAGAGTGACTGGCTAAAGTTAAATAAACCAATAAAAACACCTAAAAGCAAATTTAACACAGCAATGTATATAGGTAAAGTTGACACTACAAATCTGTATCATCATTAACGTGTTGCCCAACTGAGATAGAAGGAAAAAAAAGATCCTTTGGAATCCAGTGCAAGGAAAGTCATACCTAATTTATCTAACTGAACAAGCAGTCTAACAGAGCTACTGTGCAAAGATGTTCAATAGACATAGAATGCAAATCTTAATAAGGAGTTTGAGGAACAAATTCACTGAAGACATGGGCAGATCTAGAATGCTGAAAAGGGGGGTGCAGATGCTGAGGTGCATCCTCACATATTTGTTATATGTGAGGATGCATATTTTTCTCCAGTTAAAAATAAACTAGATACTTTACTAATATGCTAGGGGCCTAGGGTTATATTATTGAGTTTCAGACTGCAGCAAAAGCAAATAAAACTTCATTGGAATGAGTTAAAAACAATCTGCAGGGCTGTGAAATAGGAGGTTCATTACCAGGAGCAGCTAACAGGTAGCACAATTGCAGAACAAAGCTGGCTTGACTGGTGCAGCACCAAGATCATTAAAAATAAGAGAGGGCCATTAACACCTATGGAGTGAAGAGTTTAGAAGGGACCAGGTAGATTACAATGAGCCATTAAGTCAAGTGACTCCCTCAGCGCTGCCTGACTTGAAATGCTGCTGCCTCTGCCAGGCAGTTGGTTTTAAACTTTGGGTGGACCAGAAATCAAAGTGGGCTGGCAAGTATACTGGTGTCTCCCCATGGATCTGACCCTGACTGAAGAGGGCCCAGCCTTGAGGTACTATGACAGTAAGAACAAAGCTGAAGCTGGCAATGGATACTTTCAGGGAAGGTTAGGTATTTTCCTTTTACAACAGCAGAGTCAAAACTAGAAACCGGTGACTTATGCACCACAGAAGCTAAGGGAAAATGATCATAAATATGCTCAGAGAAGAGACAGCTTGAGCTGTAGTCCACAGAAATAAAAAAGTTATGTTTTCATTTACAGGAAACAGTAATAAAATGGATTAGGGAGGTGGGGGTGGGGAATGGGAGGGTGGGAATGACTGGAGCATTAGCCCCTGACACTGACCCCAGGGAGATGGGCACAAAGGTAGTTAGCACAGATGCCACTCAGTTTCACCTCTGGGAAGTCTGGAATAGTTAAAACTGACTATAGATTATGGACATGGGTAGAAAAGCACTTTCCACAGAACAACCACACTCTGACCTCATGCTCCTGGTGCTCAAGGGAAATTAAAAATAAACTAAGAAAAAACAAAAACAAAAATATGACCCCGGGAACAAAATTTTATAACAAAAAACAGTTATTGGTTTTATGGGTAAACATAGACTAACTTTACAGCTCATTATAATCTTCCTGCTAATCTCTCTGCACATTAGGACTCTCTTCCCCCCTGAATGGTCCTGCTCTTCCACTTATAAGTTTATCTTTCCCACTGCATTTCTCTTGTTTTTCAGCTAACCCTGATAATGTCTCTTTGCTCTTTTTACAGCACTGCTCTATTGACGGTTTTTATTTACAGATAGAATTTGTCACAGGCTATTGTTTTATTCATTATTTAGCTTAAGCTGTGTCTGGTGCTTTTCCAGATCTGAAAAAACCTTGTCTAAAATATCTCCTAACAATATAGCTGGTCCAATAAAACATAAAACTTGCCCAAATTCCCTTGCCTCTTGCATATTTTTTGGGCCATCACAGTTACAACATCACACAAATACTGCCTTTTCCTAAAGGGACCTAGTAAAATGGTCCTTAGCCCAGAACATAGAGGTTTTTTTGTTTGTTTTTCAGGCTAAATGAAAACATGGCAGAGATCTGGGGGACAGGCAAATCTTGTATTCATATCATGGAACACTAATATAAACTGTTATGCTGCAACTGTTACCTCTGCATGATTCTGTAGGGATACAAGGGTAGCAAAACCACTGGAAGTTTAACCTTGTTTCACTCAGGGTCAAAGTTGGGGAAATTCAATTGACCTATTTCTAGAGGATCAAGCAGAAGTAATGGTCTATAACAGCTGATGCATTCTCCCAAGTGGCAGCTTCCCCTTCTGTTTCAAAACAGTTAAAAGTTATACTTGTCCACAACTTCAGTACTAGAGATATACTCTCTCGAATATCTGATAAAATGGAGAGGAACAAAGTACAGAGCTAGATTATGTCCGTGTCTAAGAAAGCAACCAAAAAACCCACAAATCTTTTCTGGTCTCAGATGAAATATAAACTGTGATTAGGTATCGAGGTTGTAGCCGTATTGGTCTAGAGGAAAAAGTAGTCTGGGCTCATGGTAGAGATGATATGTTTTTAAAAAAATTCTTTAATTGCAAGCTTTCAGGCACAAACATTCTTCATAAGGCATTGGAGAAAAGATTGTAAAAGTTCTCCTGGGTAGAAATGAAAGTTCATATTTCATAGGATTTCACAAAGGAGTCAATAGATGGAAAATTCATCTGGGCAGGCAGGTCTTAACTGTTAAAGAGTCTCTCACCTCTCTTGTGAGATTCTGTGATGATGCAAATTAGCTTGAACAAATGCAGAAGTAGTATCTCAGGTGGTTATAGTTGCTTTCTACTTGGGAAAATATGAGGATTTCTACTTCAATCCTGTGAGATATGAACTTTCATTTCTACCCAGGAGAACTTTTACAATCTTTTCTCTAATGCCTGATGACCGGTGTTTGTGCCTGAAAGCTTGCAATTAAATTTTTTTTGCAAAATGAGGGTTACTATATTTCCAGGTCCAAAAAGAG
>NW_017729029.1:77713486-77726087 GCF_001723915.1 Gavialis gangeticus | reverse complement strand
TTAGGCAGGAGGCTGCCCATTTTCCTGCCCCGATGTCAGGGGGTACTATCTGCAGCTCCTTCTTGCCAAGCCACAGCCCCCACAACCCTGCTGCTGCCCCTCATTCCTAGACCTCAGTACCCTTCCCCCCAGGCCCCTCACTCCTGACCTGCAGCCCTCCTCCATCCATGCTGGTGCCCCTCATTCATGACCCACAGCCCCCTGGCACTACCAGTGTCCTACACACCCAAACCACAGTCCCCTGCCAGCCCTGGAGCCCCTCACCCCATAACCCCCCAACCCTGACAGTGCCCCTCACTCTGGACATGCAGCCCCATGCCCCCCTAGCCCTGCTGGAGGGAACCCAGCTGTCCCCAGCCTGACTGAGCCAGAGCGTGGTGGCTCCAATTCATGCAGTGTGTCTGGCCCCAGTGCAGGCTGGAGGGAAGAGGAGGAGAGGCTTGTGGCACCCCCCCCATCCTGAGATAGGGCTACAACACTCTGCGGGGCAACCTCACCAGGGTCCCCCTCCTCCCTGTCCTCCCCCACCCCCCCAGGCTGTGGCTCCTGGCTGCTAGCCCCCATGAGCACAGGAACTGGCCCCTGTGCTAACAGCCGGCCACAGATTTCCCCGCTGCCTGCCCCCACCTTTCTCCCACTGGAGAGGCAGGCAACCGCTTCCTCCATCCTGCTCTGTTGCAGCCCCAGCCCCCACCCCTATACCCTCTGGGATTTTGCTTTACTCCAGGGGTGGGAGCAGGGGGAGGCCAATCAGAGGCAGCACGGAGCCCCACATAGGTCGGTGCATGCTTCCACAGCTGCAGGCAGGTAGATGTGCGCTCTATGCTGCCTCCGATCACCTTCCCCCTGCTCCTACCAGTGGAGCACAGCAAAATCTTGGACTTTTGGTCAGATTGAAAAAACCCACCCAAGAAGGAGATTAGAGGGCTCAAAAAGAGGGCATGTCTGGGAAAACCCGGACATATGGTAACCCTAGCAAAAATCTTGTTGGTCTAATAAAATATATTACTTCTACCATAAGCCCAAGTTGCTTTTTCCTCTAGACCAATACAGCTACAATGTGGATACCTGACACATGGAAGGTATTAAATATTAGCCTATTTTTTAAATTAAATCCTCATATTTTCCCAAGGAGGAAGCAACTATGACCACCTGAAACCTGAGATACTGCTCCTGCCTTTGTTCAAGCTAATTTGCATCATCACAGAACCTAACAAGATTGAGAGACTCTTTAATAGCTAAGACCTGCCTGCCCAGAGGAATTTTCCATCTATTGACTCCTCTGTGAAATCCTATGAAATATGAACTTTCATTTCTACCCATTGGAGAACTTTTACAATCTTTTCTCCAATGCCTGATGAAGGGTATTTGTGCCCCAAACCTTGCAATTAAAGAACATTTTTTGCAAAAATCTTGTTGGTCTAATAAAAGATATCACCTCTACCATGAGCCCAAACTATGTTTAGGCATGTAATGGCCAGTTCCCATTGTTTCCAATCTCATGGGTTGATAGAAAATGGTGTTAAAAAAGAAAGCACTTACTAAAAAAGCAGAACTTTCAGACTCTGTGCCATATTTAGTACTGTTGAATGAAGAAACAGCCAGTGAAGTATAACTTTTCAGAAAATAGTATACCTGAATGTCTGCAATTTTAGAGACTGGTGTCAGAGACACTTTGAATCTGCAGATATTGAGAGACAGATGAGGCAAACCTAAAACGTACTGATTTGGGATCCTGAAAACTGTCACCACTTCATGAAAATGGTGCTGTGCATGTCAACAAAGGGAAATGTCAGAAACAGCAGTAGTGTCACAAAAGATAGCCGTGCCTTTCCATGACGTTGTCAACTTAAAGATCCATGAATATTATGAAGAAATAGACAACATTACCTCCAAATCCAAGGAAGTAAGGATGTTCTTTCAGCTAGGCAATGGCCACTTCAGATTAAGACATGGCACAATCAGAACGAATGGACTCACTGCCATCTGACACCTGTGATGCTAAGGTCTCAAGCCATCAGCCTTGGGTCCACTAAGCAGAGGAAAACAACTTAGAAGCTATTTGAAGATCCCTAAATACTTAACTCTGTATAAGCAATTGAAATTCAGTGCTGTATTAATGTTGATTGTTCATTACCAATAATATATTTGGCTGAAAAAAGATGTGAGGAAGTCTACCACTAATAGTTATTTGGAATTGGTTGCTATATCGGACAGAGGCTCATACTTTGCATAGGTGTATGGAAAATTCGTGGCATAAGTGGGCTATGCTATGGTTCCTTCAGTCTTGTGGGTTTCCTTGTGAACCACCCTGCCGCCACTGATTGGTGGTGGGGCCCCACTTGCTGCTCATTTCTGATAGGTAGGGAAGCAAAAACCACAGTTTTAAACACGGCACTGTTTTGCCTCCCTGACAGTCAGCAGCAAGCAGCAGGGCTGCAAGGATGCCCTGGCCAACCACTGCCGTGAATTCAGTAGGGCCCCAACTATGCAGTTTACTGAGCAGATGGCATTTAGACACTGAAAGAAGCATAGTAGTGAAATAATTATAGGGAAAGTCCAGCTCTTTCCATATACATCTAATGTTCTCAATGCAGTACCTGCAAGTGCTGTGGACAGTCCTAATTTTGAATTTTTCTTGATTTTCCCAGGCTGCCTAATCTTCCTAAAGAGGGCAAGAGAAAGAAGAAAAATAGGAATTATGGACATTGTACCTTTTTTTGAATGCAAATAGAATTTCACGTGACAAAGGAAAGGTATTTATCTAAGAGGATATCCAGTGCAAACAATGGAAGTGAAACAGCTCCTAAAAGTAGAGACCAAATAATCTTTTATGATGGAAAGTATTAGATGACCACAGGGACATCCCCATAACAATTAAAGTCCCCACCACAACAATCAGGACAAACGGCAATCTTTTGCATAACTTTTATTAGCAGTTTACATGGTCTCTAGACAATTGTTCCAGAAAGAAAGCTAAAAGGGAAATTTTCTGTCTGTTTGATCTTCAGTAGCCCCATTAGTAATCTTTTCTAAACTAGAAAAAGTTTTCAGATAAATCAGAATCATGGCACAAAACAGTATTTATCCTCAAATACACTAAGCTTTTGTTTGTTTCTTTCTGAGGATATTAGCAACTAAAATGTTTGTAGTCTCTGTTTCTCTAAACCATTGAAAAAATGCTGCCTACATATTTGCAATGGTGCAAATGAAACACTATAAAAAGCTTAAGCCAGAAAACCCTGAGCACTTAAAGAACACACAAGTCACATCAAATTAGTCATCTAATGGCGGTAAGGTTAGGAACAAATGTTGCATAATCTGTGCCTGTGTTTATCCCAAAATGAAATATCCCAGGACTGGTGTGGACACACATCGTCCTTCTAATCAGGATTTAGTGAGCAGCTGAGTGCAGTCTCACTTTTTTGCCATTGATTCAGTGATGTAATCCTGGGATAAGTTCACAGAAGTACTTTGCATTATCCCAAGATAAACTGTTACAATTTCTTATCCAGGGAAATTTTAGGATTTCTCAGGACAACACACATGGACATCTGTATAATTACTTTTTCTTGGGACAAATACAGTTTTCATTTTTAATACCAGAAATTAATTTGAAATCCAGCTCTTCATGCAACTGGTATAGTGCATGTATCACATCACAATTAAACTTATGAAATAAAGTTTGTGTTCATGTGTAAATGTTTATGTAAATAAAGTGCACGCATCATATCACAATTAAACTTATGAAATAAACTTTAGAAACAGCTGGTCATGTGAGAAAGTCCCCAAAAAACATAGGGGCAGTAATTCAATAGGACTTGCGGCTTAACAGCACCATACAAAAGGCCAACAATCTATTCAGATACATAAGTAAGATTAGATACATATACAAGATGATGACCTGTAGAACTGAGAACATAACTGTATACGATCATCCTAATTTAGTCATATTATAGGTCATGTTATAATAGTGCCACTTTACATTACGCCTCTTGAACAATGATATAAACTCTTCTGGTCCCTACAGGTTAAGAATGGTGCAACAGTGAAGAAAAAAATGTAAACATCAACAAAACTGACATAAGGGTGGGAGGACATAACCTATGAAATCTGTTTGCACAGCCTTGAGCAAAAGTTAAGCCAGGTGGACAAAATTTTGAAAGTGATACAGCACCCTAAGTGCAAAAACCTGCAGCCAGCTTATAGGCTCAGCAGTGCTATGCTTGCTAGCACCACGGCCGAAAAGGACTTGGGGTTCATGACTGACCGCAAGATGAATATGAGCCATCAATGTGATGTCACAGCTGGTAAAGCAAGCAAAACTCTGGCTTGCATCCAGAGCTGCTTCTCAAGCAAATCCCAGGATGTCATCCTCCTGCTGTACTCATCCTTGGTGAGGCCGCAGCTGGAGTACTGTATCCAATTCTGGGCTCCACAATTTCAAAAGGATGTGGAGAAACTTGAGAGAGTCCAGAGGAGAGCCACATGCATGATCAGAGGGCAGGAGAACAGGTCTTATGGTAAGAGGCTGAGAGCTATGGGACTCTTCAGCCTGGAAAAGCACAGGCTCAGGGGGGACCTGGTGGCTGCCTATAAGTGTATAAGGGGTGTACATCAGGATCTGTATAAGGGGTGTACATCAGGATCTGGGGAAAGGCCTGTTCAACAGAGTGCCCCATGGGATGACAAGGTCAAATGGTCACAAACTTCTCCAAGACCATTTCAGGCTGGACATAAGGACATAAGGAAGAACAGACTGCCGCCAGAAGTTGTGCAAGCACCTACTCTGGACTCCTTTAAGAGACATTTGGATGTTTATCTTGCTGGGATCCTTTGACCCCAGCTGACTTCCTGCCCCTGGGGCAGGGGGCTGGACTCAATGAACTTCCAAGGTCCCTTCCAGCCCTAACATCTATTAAATCTATGAAATATTCATAGTTTAGTGCATAGAAGGCTAATAGACATGATCCTAGGGATAGTGCTGGAAAGTCCACAGTTCCTAATAGAAGATCAAAGCAGACCTTTCTGGCCCATTCTTAAGTGGTTCACTGCTCTTCCAGTGCTGTATACATAAATAATATAAACCTATTTTAGGTAATTACAGAGAAGGAAAGTAAAGTTTATAAAAAACAGTGAAAAAATACCACTGGGGCTAAAACTACATACACAGTAAAAAAAATAGCTTGAAGGTCTGAAAATATCTTAATACCTCACACAAACCAACAATTGTTTGTTTAATGTAGTCAAAGGCATTTGATTTTTTTCCTGTTTAAGTCATAATCTCTATTGCTTTGTAGCAGGCATAGCAATAATAGGCTGCTGAAATTGATTAAATGCCAAGGAAAAGCAGAGGTATCTAATCAATCACAAAGGCTCTTTCTTGCAAGTATACTGCAATGCAATTGAAATGTTTGCTAGCATATGAAAAATCTTAACACAAATATATATACATTAGACATACATATACACACACACATATATATGAAGTGGTACATATATCCTGCAAAACTTGTAGTTTAAGTGTAAAGGTGCTGTGTTAAGGCAAACAGCTAAGAAATAAAAATGAATTCTTTATAAGATAGCAAAATGTGGCACTTGAGCTGTTTTGAACCCGCTGCTGCTGTGCTCTCTTAGATATGAAGAGAACAGGACCAGGACTCCATCTCAGATATGCCAGACCAACCAGACTGGAAATTTCATTTTACTGAATAAGTTGTCAGAATTGCAGAAACATGATACTATTTTAAAAGACTGATTAATCAACTGTAGGGATATCTTTTATGCCTTTCCTTCTATTAATAACTTACTGCTAGGAAAAATCCTATTAAAGTCAATGAGATTACTCATGGACAAAGTAATACAGTTGGTAAGAAGAAATATCTAGCCCAATATACCTTGAACAAATTGAGATATGCTTTGTTGTGGGCTTTCAGTATTACTTGTGATACAAAAATTTACTGGCTCATGTATGTAATGGAGTACAATTCTCCTCTTGCTTGCATAACAAATTCATAAACATGTTAACTTTATATTAAAATATTGATATGAGCCAAGCAGCTTCAACTGGGATCTCAAAAGATTTTCACCTTCAAAGCTCTATAGAGGCCTTACAAATTAATCTTCACAATTCCCTGGTGATGAAGATAAGTGTAATTTCTTCCATATGCTGAAACTGAAGCAGAGAGGTTATATGACTTTTTCAAGTCTACTGAGGGAAGCTGACCTCAACCACAATTAGATCTGTGTTCAGACCACTAGAATATTGCTCTCACAATGATAGAGACATTAATCAAGGTAAAGTAAGGCAAAATCCAGCCTTCACAAAACACAGGGGTTTTGTTTTGGACATTTACAGAAGCAAAACATCACTACAGTACTCATCTTAGAGTGAGTGGTATACATTCAGTAACTCTGGAAAGACATATTAGCTTTTGAGAGGTAAGCTAGTCAAGCAAGTGTGAAGAGAAACTCCAAGGTGAGCAAAAAGGGGTGCTGCACTGGATGTGTCAAAGTGCAGATCCACAGGCTGGAAACATAGAAACAGAAGCTACAGAAATGTGGACAATTGTATTCTATTTTCTTTTTTAAGATTGCCTCTTTGTCACATGATTCTGGGTTTATTTTAGATGTCCTGATTTCTTATTTCCAGGATAAAGATCACACCCTGAAAAATGTCCACTATTTTTGTACAGAGGTATTAAATAAAACCGAACCATCTTACACTTGGAATTATATATATAAATATTCCTCCTTGGCAACTCTACACAGTGGGCATTGTTAAGATGGCATGCTGTTCTTGATGGCACCAGTAGGATCAAGCATGACATTTCCTGTGTTACTGTGCATCTGTAGAAACCTTACACTTCAAACTGTAATTTTGATGACCTTATTTTACATGCAATCATTTTTTGTTTCTTTTGGATAACTCATATTTTTTACTATGGAACAAACAATTAGTTTTATTTATGCATATGCTGAGGTGAAGAATAAAGAAACTGTTTTTGCTATTGGTCATCACATCCCCATTAAGAAATAACTGTACAGTCACTTCCAGAAAATGCTGCTGCATTTTATTATCACCATCATCATAGCTGTTGTTGTTATGTATTGCAATAACATTGCAACTCTGTCATATATCTGTTAAACTAATGTATCATTTATTAACACATCTAGAACAGGGGTGGGCAAAATATGGCCTGTGGGCTGGATTCAGCCCACCAACTCATTGGTGGATCTGGCCCAGAGGAGGGCACCCACCCACCAGTTGACTGGATCCTGCTCATGGCTGCCCCCATGATGCACTGCATAGGGTCAAGCCCCACCACCTCCTGCCCGAGGCAGCCCGCACCCACACACACAGCTACCTGGTGGGGCTGCTCCCAGCATAGCTGTAGCCACTTGTGTACTGCTTGGCTCCCCCTACCTTCAGCAGCATCTTCTCCTCCTGCCTCTGCTGTGTTGGTGTGTGTGTGTGGGGGGGGTGCTGCAGCTGGGTGGCTCCTGCCCCAGTGTCTGAGGCTCCAGCGCCAACCCCCGGCCACCTTCTACCTGCTTCATCTGCTCCCACCTCGACAGCTCACCAAAACTCATTAACTCCAACCCACCCTGATCTAGAATATCCTAGCTCCAACAGTGTTTCATCATAATTTGTTTACTTATGTACATGTGATAAAAGAATCCACAAGCTTTTTTTCCCCCAGATGTAAGCTGTGTAGTTCCACATAATATATTCTGGGTGTTTATAAAGTCCTTGTGCAACTTTAAACATTAATAACTTTGGATGTACACATTACAGAAGAAAACTGTAATGGTGATTGAAAGCATAATTCTTTAAGTTTTAACACAATACAGCAATTTTCCAACTCATAGAAAACATTTTCCAGTTGCTACTGAGTAATTTCATGAATTGTATTTGTGATTGTTACCCTATGCATAGCTTACACTATGCTAAATAACTTAATGAATTATGCTTACACCATTTACAGTTTGTTTCTATCATGTGTACATCCAAATTTATTAAAGCTTAAAGTTGCACAAGGACTTTAGAAACACCCTGTACGTATTCCTTCTGATCTGGATTCAAACTTTATTATTACTGTACATTAGAGAAAACTTACTTTAAAGAAGAAAGATCCAGTCTATGATCACATGGCTTGCTTTAAGTTGCATGAGTTTAGACTGAGTCTGCACTTATGCACACATTCACTGGTGCTGGGAGCTACACTGGGAATGAGATCTAAGTAAGTTGGGGTGTAGGGAGTAAGCTGGGGTGTAGGGAGGAGTGGAAGGGATCAGGAGGGGTTGCTGGTGGACCCAGGTTGGTGGTGTGCTGGTGGGTTCATGGGAGTGAGGGAGTTAGAGGACTATACATAGCCTGGTTGTGATGGGCAAGGGCTTGTAGAAAAAGCACAGCCCTGGGGCTGGTGTTACAGGCTGGGCTTTCCCAACCCTGAGGCTGTGCTCTGAACATGTACGTGTATTCAGTTAGATCGGGCATGGGTTAGTTTGATCTATGTAATGCACCTGTGAATTAAGTTAGATCAGCCCAGCCATTTTTTGTCTGCTCTAAACTCCCTGAATGTATGTACAGTTCACCACTTAGATTGACTTAGCCCTAGTTAGGTTAATCTAAGTGTAACATCTGTACATAGCCATAGAGAATACTTTTATTTTTACTTCAGCTTAGACTGGGCCTAGAAAATTGTTTTCATTCAACTTCTATTCAAGTAATTTTGCATAATAAGTACTGATATCCACAGTGCTAAACATGTAAACACAGTCTAATTTCATATTTAATTTGAGGTTATGACAACTATAAACAGTCACTACTGGTACTGAACCCTTTCTCCGACTGAGTTTCATAATAGAAATAGCTCTAATTAATTTGCTTTACCTTAAAATATTCAGATGGAACACCACACAGAGAGGATTTCATCTGCAAACCAAGACTGAAGACTTAATTCTGTAAACAATTACTTTTATTCTATGGCAATTTCCATATAATTCAATGGATTAGACTGGTCCCCAAATGGTGTTTCATAGGAAAAGCAAAAATGAAAGAAACAGTAAAAATTTCTATTTTTGCCAGTTTAAGTTCATCTTCAGATCATGACAATGTTATGAGATGGCTTGAGGTATGATTATACTACTTCTGTCTTCTGCATTGAATGGAATATTCCCAAACATATGAAAGCAGTTGTTTAAAAATGCAGCAGGGGGAATTAAAGTGGTTTATTTACTTGCATTATTTATTGAGCTCTTTAGGTGCCTTTACAAGTTACAATTTATCAGCATTGTCATATTTCCCTGACTGCAAGATAACTCTCTTTATATCTGTTGAGCAGTGTTAAAAAGAAAAGGAAACACATTCTTTGACTTCCAACATATATTTGAATTCAGTTATTCTGAATACTCGGTTCTGGGATCATGCAGAATATCTTCAAAATAATAAATGTAAACACATGACTTCAGTGTATTAGAATTTCAAAGCCATGCTTAGTTTCCACTCTTCCAGGTAAAAGAGTATGCTCTGAAAAACTAATAGCTAGTCTAACATGGCTGAGTGGATATCTAACTACAAATAGGAAGTTTCCAACTAAATACAAGAAAATTAAAAGCTAATTTATCCTATTCATTTCACCTCTTGATAGTTATTCATACTGTTTGTCTGTCCAAGGAAGTACTGAATGTTTCCTGGGAGATGCTGGACATGCTCAACTTTCAACTGAGCATCTACAATATATTATGATCTCCTAGAAGTAAGCACTATATAATGTGCAATTCAAATAAAAGTATCTTTTCATTAACAGTAGAAAAATTTGGAGAGACAAAGTGAATATTTTAAAAATCAAGGCTAAGTTTAATTCACATCCCTTCAAAAGGCTTTTTTAAAAGCCTGATTATCTAAATGTGGTATGCCATTTATAACTAAATTTATTGGACTTCATCAGCTTGAAGAAACCTCTGTGTTAGTTAAATGTCAGATTCATATACAAAGTTGAACTAAAAATACATAAGAAAAATAACAGAACGTTAGAAAAATACTTGCTTCTTTAGACACTAAATGCACAAATTTCATTATATTCCTGTGACTTAAATCTAGCCTATGTGGTAAACAGACTTTATGGGTGCTTTTAAAGCACCCCTGTAACATATTCAGAATATATCAGAGGACATTTCTATCTAATAAGTAAATTGGTATTTCAGCATTTAAAAAAAATAATTATGTACTGAACACATTAAACCCTCTGGAGTGAAAGATCCACTGTCAAATAACTTACACTAGATTAATTGACCTATTTGTATTGTTTTCATGTGTGTTAAAAATTTATAACAATTTTATATCCTTTAAAATAGAGTTCAAATCTGTCAGAGAAATTAGCAGTATAAAATAGTAATTGTTCATAGGTTTTACTCAGAAGATATGTGAGTTTACATGAATGGTAGCTTGCTTTATGAGTGCTATATTATTTAAGCCTCATAATAAAAAGACTGTAGCTTTCTCTGTAGACTCCCTTTCAACCATCAAAAATGTTATTAATATTTTAAAGGAGCATCTTGCACTTATCAAGTGGATGTCTGCAAAAGGTAAAGAGCACTAAGTCATAATATCATGTTGCTCTCACTATCAAAACAAAAAATACATTGTTAAATAAAGAAAGGAAGTGAACTGGAAAGACTGTCTGAGTAAAAGCCCACATGGCTGTGTAAAGTTAAAGTAAAGGAACATATTTTAATAAAGAAATTATTTTTAGAACCCATCTTTCAGTGTTACTGTTGGACCACTGAAATTAAAATGTTAGTCACTGAACATTCCCTGAGTATGAATATATTACAAGGACTGGTTATAGCAGTCTGTTTAATGAAAGTGGGTTACAGAATGTGACCCTACAGAATCCTGTAATCTTCTTGCTACAGCTACTAGTTTGTAAGCAGCATTTAAAATATTGCATCTCAGAATTTCTGCTAACAGAATGAAGATGAGAACATATGGCAAAACAAGTCCTTTGTTTTCATTTGCTTCTTGATAGTAAATTGTAAAGGTTTTTTTTGCATCAGATTTGGAATGATAAACAAGCAAACAATTAATAGTTTCTGCCTTACCTGCTTTCAAGCTCCATTTATTAAATATATATATCTCCAAGCTTTCTGACAATTTTTTTTGATGTCTGAGATCACATTATCCTAAAAATGGGAGCTTTGGTCTCCGAAAGGATTACTGGTGTTTCTGCACTAGTGAATTATATTTTATTACCATGATATAAAATTAAATTAGTCACTGAAATGCACAGTGAATGAAAGAAAATATGGATTTTAGACTATACTCATGCTCTAAAAGGTTCATCTTGCCTAATCTTTCCATTTACAGAACTCAAAGGACAACATTTTTGCTTTAGACGAAAGCAAAATATCAGATTTAAAACTTTTAAGATGTCAAAGTCTGTGTATAACTTGAGAAGCTGTTCTGCCATTTGGGTTGGTAATGGAAATGATCTATGAAGAGAGACCAACTAGCACTGGTAGAATGAGATTCATTATATGCCAGGGCTGAATTCTAGTGATGGGCTAAATGCATTTCATGTAAAAGAGGAATCTTAAACCATGTCTTCAGAAATCTTTAGGTGATGTCACTCACCTCTGATATGAAGATAACTGTAACTTCTTAAAGGCTCATGTGTTTACAGTCATTTTTAAAAATTCCTGTTACAGGGAAAATAGGAAACTAAAATAACTTCAAATAGTGATGGCAACATCTACTTTTAAATGTCAAAGACTACAAATGATAAACAGAAGAGAAGAGATCTGATACTTCAAGGTATTCTGATGAGTTTTAAGGAACACAAGCTCAAGAGAGACACCCGACTTGTCTATCTTAATTAATGTATAAGAGACAGAAGGTCAAGGTAGAGTTCCAACCAACTGACCCTCTAGAAGAGACAGGAAGATCAAACAGGGCAGATCATGATGTACATATTGAGAAGGAAGTCATAAAAGCTTTATATGCAACGAATGTCCTTCTTGATCTAACTCAACTAGGGCCACCCAGATGGAGCCCATGGTTCTGGGCTCCATGCAGATGGAGCCCCTGGCTTTCGGCTGCGGGGGCTGCCTGTCCCTTTTTCAGGCTCTGGGGCCCGGGAGCATGGCCACCTCCCCGTGTGGGGTCTGCTCCCTTTTGGGGTCTCTGGCGTGCCAGCTGGAGGAGCTCCAGGCCACAGTCCAGAGACTGCATGCCATCAGGGACTGTGAGTAGGAGACTGACTCCTACTGCCAGGTCCTTCTCCCCCAGGAGCTGGAGGGTAGACCACCATCTCTCTCCAGGACAAAGGAGGACTCTGGGACTTCCCAGTCTGTCCAGTCTGTCCAGTCAGGGGCGTGGACAAAGGTGGTCAAGGGCCCTAAGGCCCGCCGCACCATGGCCCCTGCCCCGCTGAAGCTTAGCAACAGGCACACACCTCTTGCTGCTCCAGCAGAGCCTGCTGAGTTGCCAGCTGCCACAGGCAACACAGGCTCAACTGCAGCTACCATCCCCGCTCTCCCCAAGACAAAACGTAAGGTGCTTGTTGTGGGAGACTCCATCCTGAGGGGGACTGAGAGG
>NW_017729029.1:77662469-77710213 GCF_001723915.1 Gavialis gangeticus | reverse complement strand
CCCTTCCAGCCCAAATGTCTATGAAATCTATGAAACTACATTAATTTTCTCATAGTGCAGGCCCTCAATCAGTACAGGGCTACAAGACTGATGTGGAAAATTTGGAGCTCTTCCACGTAAATTTTTCCCTGGGCTTTGAATGTAATTCTCTTTCTCCTCCATACCTATACCATAGTTAGAAGGTTCATTATTTATGCATTTTAGTCACACCCATGCTTTCATGCATATTTCATCTAAAATTATGCTTTTTTACTAAACTTAACGAACACATGGCTTACCTTTCCAGGTTTTTGGCTGAAGCACATTTGTTAGGTAAAAAATATGATGAAATGCTGATGCTTATACAACTTGAACATATTTTTGTAAGTAATCTGGTAGCAATATCTGCACATATTCATAAACCTGCTGTATATTGACGCACTAGAAATGGAAACCAAAACTGAGCAAGGCAGCTTTTATTATGGGAAATGGGGAGCTGCCCTTTCAAATGATTTACTAATCCTGACAGAAAGGACTGGAAATGCTGGGGAAGCACTATGCTGCTGAATGAACACTGGTGTTGAGAACTATTTCATTTGATACCATTACCAATTCCCCATGTTCTCTATATGAAAAACAAAATAGCAAACCACCTTTTGTTGTCTCATATGCTGAAGGTACAGGAAAAAACTTAAGAAAAACCTAGAAACGATCCCTGTCCTTCTTTTGCTCCTTACCACATGTATGGACCTATATTCTTTCCACTTGTTGGGGATCACCGTCCCCTGTGTACCTGACAGACGCCGCCTGCCACTTGCCCAGGGTGTCATCAGCTATAATTGGGGTCTCACACGCACACGTTTCTCCTGCCACGACTTGATATTAATGGAGTTGGTTCAGATGTCTTCATGTGTAGTCCAATTATGAGTCTCCCCGGCGTCTTGCGAGGTCCCGAATTTCTGAGGGCTCCGCCACCCCTACCCCCTCACCCGTTCCACCGGGTGGTGGCCAGCCAGTTGGTCCGGCCACGTGTCTTCAGTTTCTCTCGAACAATGAACAAAAGAACGTACAAAAAGAAAAAAAAATAGAGAAGGCTCTCCTGGCCTGTGTCACTACTCTGGCTGTCCACTGCCACGCTCGAAACCAAACCTGACCTTCGTCGGGTCAATCTCTCTTGTTGGCTCTCTCTCTTTCTCTGAGAGCCCCTTGTAGAGCTGGTCACGATTTCTCTTAACCGCTTAAGTCTATTCTATTGGCTTGTGCCACTATTCCATGTACTACGGTACCCAAAGTCAATGGTGCCCCTCTATTAGGGTTATATTACGGTACCCTTCTCACCCCAGGCTCAGCCAGCTTCCCGGTGGGTAAACAAACAGTTCTACTCCCACAGGGGCCAGTAAACTGGGTTCCAAAAGCCCGCTGGGGTTTGCTCTCTGCCAGAGGCTCCTACCAGCACTTAACGTCGCTTTCAGTGTTCCCTGCAGTGTGCGCCGGCGTGCTCCACCTCCTCCTCCTCCTCCTCTTTCCGGTTCTGTGTTGTTGCAGCTTTCCAGTCCTGGAGTCTTCTTTATACCGGCGGGGAACATATCGGCCCCTCCCTTCCCAACACACCTGGGGAAGGGGAATTTCTGCCAGGCTCCGTGGGGCTGCGGACCTGGGGCCACTGACCTTCTGCTTAGCCCGGGAGCCTTGGAGCCTGCTGGCTCCTTCTCTCTCTCACACCGCTATTCACATTTTTTTATCCAGGCTAAAAGACACCTGCTCTACATATTCCAGTATCTTAACAACAACAGTGCATACTCATTTAAGGAGCTTCAGAAAAAAAAATACTGAGTCAGAACCTCATTTGGAATTGATCAGCACAGCTCCATTGATCTTAATGGAGTTACACTAATTTATGTCATGTTGAAAATCTAGTCTATGGCTTCATTTTTGTTGAGAACAAATTCTATGAATATAGTCTTGAGGAGAACAAAAAATATCTAAGGTAAAATGATTATACTCAAGGGTCAGCACACCTCAGGTCATTTTTGTAAATAGGAGAAATGGTCTCTAAAAAGGCAGAATGATCTCTAAAATATTTTAGAACTCTGATCATGCCAAACTTGGCTGACATCTGTTAAATTAATATTTTCCTTCTAAAACACTTTCTTTAGACATATTTTCCTATAATTCACTAATGGAGTTTGCTAGAAAGACCATATGAAATAACTGGAGCTGTTCTTTATAATTTGTGAATTCTCCATGTTGCCAAGGATATTTATGGCATGAAGGTATTGGCTTAATTTAATGGCAGGTTGTAAGGCAAAACAACCAGAGAAGAATAATGAATGGCTTGAGTTGAGTCACTTCTCTGAAAATACGTGGTAGTTGTTAAGAGAAACTTCCAGGACAGAAAAAGTCTCCTGTATACCAGCTTTTAGAATAAAAAATACTAAACCTGCAAAAGTTTAAAGAAAAGGAACCTTGACTCAACAGACAGGAGAACCAGACACAGACTTTGTGAAGAAGACAGGTCAGCCAAGTTTACCATCAAAGAATGCTGGTTTTAGGTGACAGTCAAGTGCACCAGCTTTTTAAAAATCCCCCCCCCACAAATGTTTCACTCTGATGTCAGAACAAACAATACTGCCATTGTCACAGACTACCCAAAAGAAGAAAACTGCAGGGGCTGAAGTCAGCCAGACTTGCTAGGTCAGAACAGTTGATAGAATACTTTAGCTGCAGGTCCAGACTAAAATTATAAGCATTATGAGAGTTTGAGAAGTGTGGCAGTCTGCCTTGAGATGGATAAAGACGACATGAAACCTAAGACCTAGCTAAGGATATATACAGAAGGCAGGGCAGGATGCCACCTTATAGTTCAACTCATTCAGAGATCCATGAAGTTCATAGGCTACTGCAGGGGCTCCCAACCCTTTTAGACTCAGGGCAACTCTCACATAACCTTGTGAATTGAGTGGTATCCCATTTCAGAAATAAATTTATTTATTGTAGCGTTTACCTGCTTAGAGTGCTCACCTACTTAAGGAAAAGAGGAGAAGCAGGGGAGTGCCTGCATTGCAGAGAGTGTAGGAAGGAGGAGGAGGAGTGGCCGAAAGCAACTGCACCTTTCTCCTCTTTAGAGTCTGCACTTATATCACTTATCTCCACTCTCCCTCTGGCACCCTTCAAAGGTTGTCCTAACACACTAGTTGAGAATCACTGGGCTACAGCTGACTTTGTCAGGTTCCTAGGAGATATGGTCAAAGAGACCAGAAAATGGACAGAGATGTAACTAGTTCTAACCAATCACCATAAAACAGGTGAAATTGCAGTAATTTATCAGCAGTTTTAAAAATGTTTGTGGTAAGGTCTTTATGTACAAGAGGGAGATGGCAACTTTTTGCATTCAGAAAATAAAAACAAACTTGCAAGTCACATCTATGGTTCTGTGCAGTGTGAATATATTTAACCTGTGACTAATTCAGGCACACTTCAGAAATTACAGAATGCCATCCAGCTATGAATAAATCACTGGTGGTAACCCATTGAGTTCAGCTCTTCCTAGCTTTTCCCAATAACTAATAATTATGCTTAGGGGAAAATAGGTATCTAATGACTGACTGAAGAGCTTGGCACTATTTCATGATCTCACAGCTATCTAAAAAAAGACTCTATTACAGTGGTTTTGGTCCAAACACAATTAGTGAAAAACCTACGAGGAATGCTGGTTTATAATTCCAAGCAGGTCTCCCTCAGCTCTTTTGAGACAGTCCATGCAGATTGTTTTAAACCTTTTCATTTACTTCTGCATGACCACTTTTGCCAAGTCCTTACTGTTCTTTGCTAGTATGAAGAATGCATTAGCCACAGATGATTACAATATGTATTTTTCCTAAGAAACATTTAGAACTGACTGAAACATAATGGACTTTCTAAAAACCTATCAAGATCCTGCAGCTCTTCCAATCTGCACAGGGATGATAACTTCGGCAACACTGTCACCTAAATATTGTCCAGTTTAACTGGTGCTACAAATTGGCAAAGACCTTCTTCAGGGTTAGTGGTATTTAGTTTTGTTACATAGTAGTTTTCTTGCTCAGAGCAAACATCTTTGGATTCATTACCAGGTTTTTTTTTCCAAGTACCTTTCCCATAAAAAATCATTACAAGAAAATATTTCACTTTTTAAAAAGTGCTAGTTTCTTTGCTTTCCCCTAATCTGTTCATAAATCAGCCTTATACTGGTAAAACACATATCTTTGCTAAGTAAACTAAGCCTGCTTTTCATTTGTTTGCATAAACATTTCACATCTGGATCATGAGTTGCATTTAGTTGTCCTCTCTGAAAGTTTGTCATACTAAGTTTATTTTATGCATTATTTGTTGATGATCACCTTATCCATTTCCATTACCTGTTCTAGTTAACTGGTAATTTTTATCATTAAAATATGTAAAAATAATTACAACTTTAAAAACCATTGTGATTCAGTATCATACACCTGGAGGAAACCAGCTGTTGTTTATTTTAGGGGCATACTATTATTACAGTTTCCATAAAATTGTAATATGAGGAAGAGGCTGCACAAAAGCAGCTCAAACATAATCTTTCAGAAACTGTTTGAATCTTATTAATTCTCATGTTGGTAGTCTTCCACTGATTTTTACACAAAAGCTCTTAGAGTCTTAAACAGAACATTATTTTCTCTCCATTCAGGAGGTAGAGAAAAGAAAGCCATAAAAGCAAAAACCAAAACAAAGAAAACTATAGGTGAAAATAAATTTCTGAGCATTGCAATTTTCTTTGTTTTTCAAAAGGAAGATAAAAGGAATATACTAATCAAAATTAAGAGATTTTTGTTGTTACTGCTGCTCTTGCATAAATAGCATGATTTATTGGTATTCAAGTCTAGGGCCTCAGCTCATTGAATATTTTTCCTTAAGGTTAAATTGCCATAGAACAAAAAAGGAATTCAGTAAAATGATTTTGCATTTTTTGTTCATTTCTTCTGACATTAGAGAAAAAGCATACTTCTAACTGGATCATAAAATACCGAGAATAGGAAAGTTGTTATATTTATAAATCCATATGAATACATGCAGGGTAATGAAACCTGTACGTATGTGGCCTCATGGTCCTGTGATTAAGGAACATGACTAGGAAATCAAGAGACTTGGATTATGGTTCTGGCTCTTCCACGAAATTCTTGTGCTTTGGAGCAAATCATAGAAACTTGATATGCCACAAGTTCTCTGTCTGCTAAATGCATTATGTGGCTAATTCATTAGTGTTGCAAGATGCTCAGCTACAACAGAGATAAACTGAATGGAAATGTCTGCAAATTAAGTTTTCTTAGGCTTATTAAGGCCATTATAAGACCTGCATCCTATTTACCTATAACTTTGCCAAACATGAACAATTTGTGCTGAAATTTTCAAATCAGGGGGCATTTCTACACGTGACAGCATTACCACGTACATGTGACAAAAATGTCACTTTGTGTGGCTTAATGGCATCACACTGTACACGTGCAAGAGTTGGGGAGGGTTTTAAATGAGTTTGTAACATTGCAAATTGCAATGATGCTGCTGTCAGCAGGCTCCTGCAGCTGGCAGGATAGCCTGGGCTGCCCAGGAATGGGCTGTCTTGCTCCTGGGAGAGCATGGGGAAGTGGCAGGAGGGCAGCGGGGTGTGCTGGTGGCCAGAGCAGGGGGCGCGGATGGTGCACAGGGTGCTGGAAAGCTGGACAGGCTCAGGGAAGCATTGGATCTCACATCTCTGAGCTGGGTCACCACCTGGCCAGCTAATAGCCCGCCCAGGTTTCCAGCACCCCATGCACCATCTCTGTCACCTTCTCCAGCCACCAGCAAACCCTGCTGCCCTCCTGCCACTTTCCCACACTGCCCTGAGGCAAGCCAGGCTATTTCTAGGTAGCCCTAGCCATCCTGCCACCTGCAGGAGCCTACTGAAGGCAGAAGTGATGAGGGGCCCAATCCTTATTTATTTATTTATTTTTGGCAGAGCCTGTCCACCTCTCCCACAGCCAGGAGGTGAGCCAGAAGGCAATAAGGTTTGTCAGGCATGACTGGCCCTTGGTGAATCCATGCTGACTATTCCTAATCACCTTCCTCTCCTCCAAGTGCTTAGAAATGGATTCCTTGAAGACCTACTCCAGGATTTTTCCAGGGACTAAGGTGCAGCTGACCACTCTGCAGTTTCCTGGATCCTTTTTCTTCCCCTTCTTAAAGATAGGCACTATAGTTACCATTTTCCAATCATCTGGGATCTCTCCCAATCATGAGTTTTCAAAGATAATGATCAGTGGCTCTGATACCACATTAACAAACTCTCTGTGCACCCTTGCCTGCACCACATCCAGCCCCATGGACTTCTACTTTTCTAAATAGCCTCTAAACTGTTCTTTCACCACTGTCAGCTGCTCACCTCCTCCAGAAACTGTGCTGCCAGGTGCAGTAGCCTGGGAGCTAACCTTGCTTGTGAAGACTGAGGTGAAAAAGGCATTGAGTACTTCAGCCTTTTCTGCACTCTCTGTCACTAGGTTGCCTCCCCCATTCAGTAAGGGACCCACACTTTTCCTGATCTTCCTCTTATTACTGACATACTTGTAGAAACCTTTCTTGTTACCCTTCACATCCTTTGCTAGCTGCAACTCCAATTGCACTTTGGCCTTCCTGACTTCATCCCTGCATGCCCGAACAATACATTCCTCTCTAGTTGTTTGTCCAAGTCCACTTCTTATAAGCTTCCTTTTTATGATTTAGTTTATTGAAGAGTTCTCTACTAAGCCAAGCCAGTCTTCTGCCATACCTGCTGGTCTTCCTGCACATCTGAATGGTTTGTTTCTGCCCTCTCAGTAAGGCTTAGTCCAGGGTCCATTTTCTGCTGCTCTCCCTCCTTCCTTTCCTCAGGATCCTGAACTCAGTCATCTCGTGGTTGCTGCTGCCCAAGTTGCCATCTACTAGTACATTCCCTACCAGTTCTTCCCTGTTTGTGAGGAGCAGGTCAAGAAAAGCATGGCTCTAGTTGACCACTCCAGAACTCGCACCAGGAAGTTGTCCCCAACAGTCTCCCAAAAACTTCCTGGATTGCACATGCACCTCTGTATTGGCTTCTCAGCAGATGTCAGAGTGATTTAAGTCTCCCATAACAACCAGGGCCTGTGACTGGGAAACTTCTGCTCTGATAGCAGTTTGAAGAAAACTTCATCTACCACTTCCCCTGGTCTGGTGGTCTATAGCTGATGCCAACCAGGAAACCATCCTGGTTGCTCTCTCCTCTGGCCCTAGCAGAATGACTTTTAACAGGCATATCTTCAGTGTCATTGTGGAGTGCTGAGCAATCATATGGCTCTTTTACATAAAGTGAAACTCCTCCTCCTCTTCTATCCCATCTGTCTTTCCTGAACAGTTTATACCCATCCGTGACAGTGCTCCAGTCATGCAAGCTATCCCAACAAGTCTCTGTTATTTTAATCATGTCATAGTTCCATGACTATGCAAGGACCTCCAATTTTGCCTGCTTGCTTTCCAGACTCCGTACATTCAGGTACAGGTACCCACTTCCCCACTTACCTCAGGGCTTTGGTCTCCATCCCCTGGCAAACCTAGTTTAAACCCCTCCCTCACTAGGTTAATGAGCTTATCTGTGAAGATGCTCTTCCCTCTCTTCACCAGGTGGATCCCATCTCTTCATAGCAATCCTTCTTCTTGGACCATCATCCTGTGGCCAAAGAAGCCAAAGCCCTGCTGGCAACACGACCTGTGCAGCCATGCATTGATCTGTAGCATGCATCTGCACCTGCCCAGTCCTTTCCCTTGACCAGAAAGATCAAAGAGACCACCTGAGCCCAAAACCACTTCACCTTTGCACCCAGAGCCCTGTAGTCACTTTTGATCTGCTCGGGGTCTCCCCGGGCAGTATCATTGTTGTCTACATGGATGAGCAGCATGTGGTAGTAGCAGAGAGCTGGATGAGTCTCGGTAATCCCTCCATGACATCTTGCATACTACACACATTTTAAAAGAAATCTAAATGTTTGAACATGTCTTTAAGATCATAAGCACCCAACCCTTCAGTGTGACTCCACTCAATCACTCTTGTCTTCAAAACTGCAGTTTGTTCAAGACCTTGTAAGTCGTAAGTTGCTTCTATGGATAGAAAGTGTTCATAATTCAATCTCTGAGAAGTGTCAAATGACCAGAGAGAAAAAGCAAAGAACTTCTGCAGGGCTTTTGTTGAGAAGTATGATTAGACTCCTAACTTTGAAAGATGCACTCAACAGCTGGAGGCGGTAGTAGCCAACAGGTATTGCCACCTCCCAGGAAATTCCTATATTTTGTTGAACCTGAAAACAACTTCAGCTTCTGTATTTGGGTAGTATAGCTATAAAGGAGTTCATCAAGTTTCACAACTAAGCATTTTACATTAATTAGTGACAGTTTGCCCGATAGTGTGCAATATACAAAGACACAAATGCCTGTAGTCATTTTCATCTTGTGTGAAATATTACATTGAAGTTATCTACACAAAGGCTACACAGTCTTGATTTTTTTCCTTTGGTGATGAGTGATAAAGTCTAAAAATGTTTTATTGTTTCCTCTAGAAGATTGGTAGCCTCCATTGACTATGTGTGATGTCACAGACATGAGTGAAATATCATACAGGAAGTGCACCCAACTTGATGTGCTTGTGGTTAGATGTGTACATGAAAGTACTCAGAATGACACCTTTCAACTCAGCTCTGGCTGAAAAAAAAAAGATCCAATTTGCCAGTCACAATTATTTTGGCTTGTATACAGGCTGAAGTAAATTAATGTTCAAACATTTTCTGCACCAGCTCTATGGTGTAATCTATTGGCCTAAAACTTGGAAACAATACTACAACGATAGGCCAAATACTCTGCTTTGGTGCCAGGATGAGTTAACCGCCTGGTCTGTTCACTTTTTAAACATTTGACTAATAAAGAAAATAGAACTCCATGTAATGGCTTTGAGGCTTGTAAGTTTTGATTGGAGTGGCTGTCCTCTCTGACTATGGAGAATGGCTTGTGGAACAGCTTTCTTTCATTACTATGAAACATTGATCAAATTGATCAAATGTGACATTACTAAATACCAACATGAGCAATTCCTAGCTTTTGTGTACTTGACTGTTCAATCTTTCTGTTCTTGTGTAGAGAGCAAGTGACCATGCATGCACATTAATGAACTGCTGAAGGATTCACATGCTTAATAGGTCAGAATAATCATGTGTCCATCTCACCACTCAGACCACATTTGGGTCCTATGCTTTTTGTTACTTTCTTACATTATAAGAATTTTTGTCTTTTTCATCCAAAATCAGGAGCTCTTGTCCTTACCTTGTCTCTTCATTCTTCAATGTCTCTTCCTCCCACTGCTTTTTAAAACTTAATGCTTTTTTGAAACTGAATTAGAGTCAGTAGCTTAGTAAGAAGAACCTTAACTTCATCAGTATCCTATTGAAATGCCAAAACTAGTTTTGAAAAGGATAGATAGTTTGATGTCCAACTGTGCTGCTTTGGACGTGGATTGTAATATTCTCTTTCAAACCATCAATTTCCTAATCCACAGCCATAAAGAGAAACACAAGCAAACCCAAATATTTTTGGAATTAACAAGAATCTATAAAATATTAGAATGACTTATCAGTACAAATCTTTTGCCACATCAGGACTGTGATTTCATCATAAACACAGCAAAGGGGATATACCTAGCTTCCCCAGTACCTAGGCCAAATACATGAACCTGAGTAAAGACACCTGGAATCAGTTCCATTTCCTGGAATCTAGGTGACCCACGTAGGAAGGCTATGCAGGAGCTATGTGTGTTAATTCGCACATTAACTTTAACTCACAATTCACATACTAAGGGTGTGGATGGTTGTTCAGTGCACCTGGTCTCTGTTTACATGACTCATTTTCAACTGCATGGATGTAGATAGGGAGCAGCATGTACAGTCTTATGCCAGTCACAGAAGCTGCACAGGGAAACTGGAGTAAATAAAATGGGGTGGGGGACAGGGTGGGCAGGATCATGGGGTTTGTCCAGGGGTGGGGGGAACTGGGGTATAAAAATAGCCTGATCAGAGCTGGGAGGGTAGTAAGAGCACAACCCTAGGGTTGAGGTGAGTGGCTTGGCTTTTTGAGCTCTAGGGCTGCACTCTGAACACATATAGGCACTCAATAAATCGGGCTAACCTATTCCTGATCTAAGTTAGTTCACCTCCTCAACTGAACTTAGATGGGGCCTGACATTTTTTACCTTATTTAACCTTTCTGAACACTTGTATGATTAGGAATTTAGATTGACCTTACCACAGTTAGGTCAATCTAAATGTAATTTCTATATATGCCCTAAGTGAATGAGTTCACAGGAAGACAGCCTTGGAATAGTACATGCAAAAGTAGAGCATGCAAAAGGAAAGCCATTCACCCTTCCCAGTCAAACACTGTTCCTTCTCATCTGATCCTCAAGTAGCTTCACTTTTGAATCCTCAGAGTTGGATCCACTCAACTCAGCTTTGGTGTTGAAGGCTTTGTGATACAAATCTTAGGATGATGACTAGTTAACTGGATTTCACCAGCAACTAAAATGATGTCATGATAAGAAATATCTTGATAATCATAGAATACTTAATCTAAGTGAGCATTTTCCTGCTCTTGGCTGTAAACTACATTATATCATTCTAGCCCTGCCAAATGATTTCAGTAAGTGCACTGTTACCAAAACATGGATAATGTTTAGTTTATAGAATTATGAAATCACAAAACAGGTGACCAGTGTGCTAGCCAGTACTATAGATAATAAAACAAAATAATAATAACAAACTATATGAGAGATGAATAAGCTCTCAAGATGTATTAAAATGAAAAAAAAAAAAGCCCCTAAAATTTTCTTGGAACTGCACCTAAAAAATATTGGCATTTGTAGCAAAATACAGCAGATGTTGCATCTGGTGCGATTAATCTTTGACATCTGGGAAAATGGAGTTGTATGCTAACTTTTTAAAAGGCATTGGGATAAATATATCCAAATACTATGGGGAAGGAGAAAGAGACTAGACAGTTACTTGGGAGAAGAAGGAAAGCTATTTTGGTTTAATGTGACAAAATTAAAGTACAGATAATAAAGACCCAGTTAAACTGCATAACTGTCTCAGCTTTAACCTCAGATCACTGTACTTCAGAAATTAACATGATCTTTAATCCTTTATAATCAGGTAACAAATAAAGAAGGAAAGAGGTCATTTCAAATGAACAATGTGAAGGTACTTCGCAAAACTTTAAAAATAAAGTTATTGAGGCAACATGATTTAAAACCCTTTCAAGAAAATGCTGACTGTTTCCCTACCCTCACCTTTTATCACATACATACCATTACTTATGCAAATACACTTCAATATTCTAAATTACAGCAATGTAAATCCTTCAAAGTCATTACAGCTACTTCAAATTTTCACCAGTCTACCTAGAGGAAGAATTAAGCTTATACTCCTTGGATAGGTGGTTGGTTGGTTGGAGAGGAAAAATTACCCCGGAAAAGGCTCCTAAACAATATTCATTTAAATGATTGTACTTTTAATACTTGAGGAGAACCAATACACAACAGCCATTTATCTTGCCATATACTTCTGGTGTCATCATTTGTTTTTTTAGAAGCAACATGGAAGTAGACTTGCGAGTATATGACAGGTTTTGTCATAACCTCTGGAATACCAATTTGGAAGTCACATCCACATCTTTATGAAAGGGAGTCAACCAGCAACTCCTGACCAGTATATTAAAATTCTCTCTCCTTGAGCAGAAAAGATGGTTGTATGGATGCTCCCAAGATGGGCTTGCACCCAACTGCCTATTATCACACAGGTATAAAGAATATCACCGACATTCCAGAGAATAGTATATTATGCTGTAAGTCTGATGTTTCACTTAGTCTTACAAATGTATTCATATATGGAGCAGATGCCAAGTTAAATTGTATTCAGTAAATTTAATAAGCTTAAACTGAGACTCTTTTCATGATGTGCTAAATGTACATTTGCATAATTCAATTTCATATCCTCAGTTACAATTTGCACATTAATAATACTAAATAGTAAATTAATTATATTGTTTCAGAATCTATTGAAATATAAAAATGAAGTTTATAGAGCAAAAGTGAATATTTTAATGCTATGAGAAGTAATATATGAATGCCAACTTCAATAAAAATGGTTATTTGCTTACTATACTTATAAAACAAGTCAAACTTTCAGGAATCAAGCAGCAATTGAGCTGAATAATGAAGTTATAGCAGGGAAGCAATACTGTACATTGAGTGATTTATCATGTCTTTCAACCAGGCACCTGACCTCCAAAACCTGCACTATGCAGATTTCATGTCAGACTATAACATGAGGATAATGTTATCTAAAGACTGAACTGCAAGCTGCTTTCTATTTCAGATTCTTCTTTCATACAGGCTTTGGAAGAAACCATTACTCCCCAATTAACTATACAAAATGAAGTGAGCAGGCAGACAGCTGGTACAAGACTTCTCAAGAAAAACTTACAGATCATGAAACAGCCATACAAAACGTCATAAGAAAACGTTCTCTTAGAACTGCATGAACAGAATCACAGAAGAAAGCTGCTAAAAGCAGTTAATCAATTCAAAACATCCAAATGTGATGTACAGCCACAAGCCCTTGACTTTCTTCCATCTTCCAGTGGCTTAAATAGTTTTGAATAAATACTTCCATGTATTTATTGTAACCAAATAAGGTATCTTAAGATTATTAGCATCAAATATAGAATCAGAGGAAATCTTTCTTGTGTATCTGCGTTTTTTAAAAGAAAAATTCTGGCTTTAGATACAAGAACTTTAGTGTAAAACAGCTTTTAGTTAAACAATTGTACATATATTTCTTTAAAATATTTCATTTTTGCTTTAGCAAGGAAGGCTTTAGAGTAGACTTCTTCATTATTAAAACCTGTTCCTCTCTATGAACTTTAATCTCATCTTCCAACTACCTTTGGCTACTCGGCAGTTTTAAGTTTTTTCAGGTTTTGAATGTATAGCTTTTTGTACAGAAAGCATTTGCCCCTTTCTCCACGGGCAACTGGTGGGGCATGTGCCACCTTAGTCAGGAGGGGCACATGCCCCACCAGCGACCAGTCAGCAACTGGGGGAGGAGTCCCCCCACGGCTGATTACACTGACTGGGAAGCAGCCCAGGTGCTCCCAGAAGTGACCACGGTGCTTCATCTGCTGCTCCCAGTCCCTGGCCTGCAGTCCCGGGGGGGGGGGGGCCCACCAGCACTCCTACCTGCCTGTTGCCTAAGTGGGGAGTGCAGCCTTTTAGGGGGTGCACCAGTGCTCTCAGGGGGTGCACCGCCTATGCATAGGCGCTGCCTTCCTCTGATTAACCAGACTTAAAAAAACAAAACAAAAACAGTAAGAACAAGCTAATTCCTCTGAAATTCTTACCACTATAAAAATAGCCCAGGAACTGGAGCCTACATGCACTTCAGCTCCTTGACTGGAGAGCTACACAGGCACACTCTTCAGCCAAGGGACACTAAAAGGCCGCTCCCTGGGCCTTCCCTTCCCATGGGCCTTAGGGGATGACAGCCTGTCCTCAATTATTTGACAGCCTGCCTTCTCCATTGCCCAGGCAAGAGGCAGGCTGTCAATAGGTAGCCCCCCAGGTTTTATATTGCCTTGTGTGCAGCCCCAGTGGGTTGAACGTGGGGTGACATGAGCCAGAGGGGGAGGAAAGTGGAGCTGGGACACCCTCCCTGACCCCAGGTCCTGGGTCCCCAGCTTTTGAATCATCATATGTGCCACCCAGCAGGGTAATGCATGTGGCATTTAAAGTTTACAGGGCTGTGAACTGGGGCTCGGGGGTGGAGGGGGTAATATTTAAATCCCAGAGGTCAGAAATCAGGACAGGGATAGCTTCCCCAGTCCTAGTTAATAGTCCCACAAGATTTGCAATCCCTGCCCATGCTACTCAGCTGAGGAATGGGAGAGGCATTTAAGAATTTTTGGGGGTGAGAAACTGGGGCAGGAAGATGAGGACAGGAGAGCATCCTCCAGGACTGGAACCCACCCCCAGCTCTGGGAGAGCTCCAACCCAGGGCATACCTGACTCCCTCACTGCACTCCTCTGGGCTGAACTGGAGGAGTACACTAGCAGAGGCTCTTCTCCCATAATTGGAACCCTCCTGGGGCTCTGAGAGTGTTCCCACTGTAGAAGAAGCTCTCTGTCCCATCCCATCAATCAGCTGATTGGTGGCACGGTAGGGTCTCCACAGGGCTCCCTGAGAGCTCATCAATAGGCAGGCTCTCAGAAAGTCAGTGCTCTCTCTCCCTCTCCCTTAGATGGAGAGAGAGAAAGCAGAGGACTTTGAGATGCTCAGCAGCCAAGAGAAATGTACAGCAATTTAACTTAGCGCAGGAGAGAAGAGTTCTTTCTAGTTACAAGGAAGTTCTACCTCTTCTGGAAGAGCCATTTTTCTTCTGCAAGAAAGCCCTTGAAAGGCTATATGCTTTCTTTTTGTGCCAGGAGGAAGGCTTTTCTCTCAGCACAAATGAAATGCCTGTACATTGCTTAAGTTTTGTATTGAATTTTGTGGGTCCTATTTTGGAATAAGTGTAATTAAGTATCAGTCTAAAAATTTGCTAATGAAGAATACAATATAATTGCTTCCTTACAAAACAATAATGAATATAATCAAAAAGAAAGAATTTCAGTGGATACAATGAATAGTAGCCATCTACTTTATCTTATATTACACTGACTGCTTCATATAATTTCATTTCATTTCAACATAAAATACACAATTCTATTGTCTGTTCTGCTGCCATTTCTCTTGATATTTGAAATATATTTAATTATACAAGGTCATACCTGAAGAGATAAAGCTCTCTGGAGAGAAAGAAATTGAACTTTTCCATATCAGATCACTTCTCTCTCCAGAAATGAATTCTTTATTACCCTAAAATTACACGATATTATCCTGAAATGACATGATATGTCTTATTTCTCATCTAGCACATTCCTGGAATTAGGCTAGAATATAAAAGAAAACTAATGGTTCTGAGAATTGGCTGCTACAAAGCGTTCACTCTTTCATTACTCACTCTTCATAATTGGCAGGCCACAGCAGGAAAAGCAGTAAGGGATATGCCAGTTGCATTTAGAGATGGGAGTTATGGCCTTTTCTTTACGATGCCACATAAAAAAATATGGCAAATTATAACAGCTGTTGTTGTGGTATTAAACCTGCCAAAGTTCTGTTTGTACTAAAAGGTTTCATTCCAAATTTTCAATTTAGAGAGAGTTCTCCAGTTGTTCAAATACTGAAAAGCTTAGAAATACTGTTTGCAGTGGAAAGTCACAATTAAAAAAAAAAGAATAAAAAAGTATAGAGAAATATCACTGAAGAGCAAAGGTGACTTTTTCTTTTGGCAGTAAGCATTTTTCTCTCTGAGTACATGAAGTAAAATTCAAAGCAGCAATATTTCATGGCTAACTATATTTTTTATTCAGTGCATTTTCATGAGGAAGCCTGTATTTTCTTGCCTAATTATACATAATGAGTGCATGTGGATATATATGAATAAAGTGAATGGATATTATTCATCCACCAGAATCCTTTGTTTGGCTTTACTCATTATACTTTTATAAGGAAATAATTATATTACATGCCATAGCATTAGAGTGGCATTTTGCACTAATTCTAATTAATACAAGAATCAATACAGGTACTAAGCTGTTAGGATTATTTCAGTTTCCCAAAAATGTTATTTTCTGGGCTCTCCAGATGTGTGGGAAAAATCTGTAATTTTTCAATGGAAAAGACCTTCATGTTCAGGGTATATAAATGTATAGTAGGGTTGGAGTGTCTTTGTAGCACGATGCCCAGGAAATGTCTGAGAGGCAAAGCTCTTCTGCAATATCCTTTATTTTATCAATTGTATAACTGGGAGAACTGCTGGACAAGTTTTCAGGCATTGGGTTATCTGAGGAAGGACCCCTGTTGCCCAAACATTTTTCCAACAGTTCTCCCAATTATGTAGTTGATTCAGTACAAGACATTACAAAAAAGCCTTCTCTCTATAAATGTATACACATGCATGTACCCATAGAGATGCACCTATTTAGATAAAATTCATAATAAGGATTGATCCTGCAATACTTGCTTCAGTCATTATATGTGAATGATCCATCCACATACATGTAATGATAGACTTCCCACATCAGTACAAGAAGGAAAATCTCCATGCTCCCAAGTCAGCTCAGATTGTCACAGGAATTGTGAGAAAAAGGTCAGACAGTTTATTATTGGCTGTGTTTGGCCCTTTTATAAGCTGTACAAAATCCTACAGTCATCATTTTCAGTAGAGTATCTAGCTAATCATTGCTCTTTTCTACTAAAAAAAAATATGTATTTTATATGCTGCACGTCCTTTCATAGCATCTGATGATGTGAGTTCTGCTCACGAAAACTTACACAACTCTGATTCAGTTAGTCTATAATCTCTACCCTGCAGTCTGTCTGACTTCAAAACTAACATGGCTAACTACCTCCTTTATACTGTTATATGAGAAAATACAATATTATGCCCATGGATTTTTATGTAGATTCTAAGGAGCAGATTTAGGGTTCACTTACATTAACATTAATCTGAAGCTAAAAGAATTATGATCTTGTAAAACCGGTATAACATGCTGGCCCTTTTCTCATGTTAAGTTCCCCCTTTTCCAATTCGTGTACTAGAGTTGTTGAAGTAAATTTCATATTTTAGTGAATCAAATTCACTAGTTGAATCTTAGTGGATTGGATGCATTGGAACCAGATTTAGGGACAGCGGGACAGTCCCACAGACACTGTATCTATCTCTGGCCTTGAAGGCTAGGTACAGACATTCAAAAAGCTGAGGTGGAATCAATCTAAGTTACGTGGATGTCTGTAAGCAGCACAGTTTAGATCAGTAGTGGGTACTACAAATATTTGCCCTTTGTGAGGAGAGGGGGCAAATCTTAGACTGGGTTCTGCCACTTTTAAACCAGTCTGTGTGCACTAAACTTCTTTTCTGTTATGGGTACAGGCTGGTTTCCAATCACTTATACTGGTAAAAGAGTAATGTCTGTACCTGGCCTTAGAGATTACCCTGGTGCAGACTCTATTGGGCCACCTTCCCTGGAATGTGGGACACTACAGTCCAACTGACCTCAGCCCCCACTTCTCCACTGAACTTCCCCAATAACTTGTGTGCGCTCTCCTCAGGGCTCCATCCTCATGGGTACTGCCAATATACTGTGAAAAGAACCAGCTGCTTTATCCAAGGAATTTCTTAAACATGGACACTTTACTTATAAGATATGGACAAACCTAACAATTAAAGCGTTTCACATGTCTCGGAAACATTTGAAAGGGCCATCTGGACAAACATACAAACCCTTTGAAACATTCCAAGAGTGGCCAAAATAGTACCTCTTGAAACAAAGTGTTATTTTGGAGCCTTTCACATTTTCACAGGGGAGACAGGGAGATTGGGGCAGACAGCTTACCAGTTGTTCAGACTCCAGGACTGCTTCCATGTCCTGGGGCACTGTTAGGTCCCACACTGCTTGCTAGGAACCCTGGTCCCACCAGATTTAGAGCCGTCCTTACTTCTCTCGTACTCCCCGCTGCCAAACCCCTACTGATTCTTAGGACCTCCGCCTGAGCTGGACCCTCCAGCCCCAATCCTTTCTACCTTTAGGCCTACTGGCCCCTCCCTCCCTTCCCCTCTCCTTGACCTCCCATTCCTGTGAAGAAAGAGCTGGGGGGTTGGGGGAAGCCACAGGTTGCAGCAGCTTCCTCTAAAGGAACTGGAGGAGGATGCAGCATTTTGAAATATTATAGACATTAGTGCATATCCCCTTCCTGAAATATTTCCTTTATGAAACATTTTAAAGCATGTTTCACTTGGAAACATTTCAATTGTTACATCTGTCTGCATGAAACATTTCAATTGTTACATCTGTCTGCACCTAGAGATAGTGCAAGCGTTTTTTAAATTTAGAGGACAGCGTGAACCAGGCTATTTCCTCCTCAGAGGCCTTAGCACTCCTGAGAGTTTCTTGTGCTATTTAGCATCTTTAAGGAGGCCAGATCTCCTCTGCCTCAATCTGGTTCCAGCCATGCCCTGCCCCCCCCAACCATATTTAGGTTATGGCTTAAAAGAACCTTATTTTTTTAAATGCAGGTTGCAAGGCCTCTTCCTGACTCTCTACCTAACACTGGGTTTTTCTTCAAGTTCCCCGGGCAAAATGGGTCATTAACAGTTAATGGTTCTGTGGGTAGCTCCCTCTGTCCCACTGGGATTTAGCTATTCCATTTTGATGGTTGTGTAATGGCCCTGTCACACATTTCCAGATACAGTGCTTTGCTGTATGTCAGATTCTTGATAACAAATGGATGATTTAATCCACCATGACTGTTAAAATCATAAATGATGTCTCACAAAACAAAAAGAAATGCATATACTGGCATAGACATACTCCCTAAACTGTCACAAGTATACTTCCATTCAGAAAAGGTATTGACCCACATTTCCAGATGATATAAACTTGCTTAGCAGATAATCAATAGAGCTATGGTGATTTACATCACCTGAAGTTGTGGTTTATTTTCCCATGTTCAGATGGGGCAACCAATCCATAACTTTTTTTCCCTAACTCACAGTCTACCTGTCCCTGTCAGATCCTGAAACTGAATACTTCATATGCCATTTTCAACATGGCTCAGGGGAGAAATAGTTTAGCTCCTATTAATATCTTACAACTACTTCCTGAATAAAGTTTCTTGAAGAAATTCCTGATAGAATAATGCTTCCAGTGTAAAATGTGTCAGGTACACTTGAAGGACGAACATTATACTCCTTCCTTTAATGGAAGGGAGAGGGTCTAATGACTGGTGATGTTCTAACGATTCAGTCATGGACTCAGACTTAGGAAACTTGTGCTCAATACTGGCTCTGACATTGCCCAACTGGGATATAATCGGGCAAGACACTTAATTTCTGCTCACCTCAGTTTCTACATTTGTGAAATGGAGTTTTAACGTTAAAGACTCTACAATGCTATAAAAATAATTAAAATAATGACCCTCTTCAATGTGGGGAAAAAACTATTTGACTTACAGATCACCTCAGATAGTTGCAAATTACATGAAGAAAAATGCAACATCTTTTGGATCTTAGTAAGCCACATGACTTTCCTTTCCTACTATTAAACACGGGGATCAGGTGAAAGTCAGTCTGAATCATCAGAGGAAGGCAGTCAATGTATATTGGAAACTCATCCTGGCCTTTGACGTTCTCATGGTCCAGACTAGAGGGCATTTACCAAAGAGTTGCGGCACTCTGCACATGTATTGTTGTTACTGTTATAAAAAAGGTACAATCTACTTACAGCTGCCACACATTTAAAACATACCATTAAAAGTACCAGGAGCTATTGCAGCAAAATGTACCTAAAATTTGGAGCTCCTGCAATTACCATATTGAAAAAATAAAGGTAATAGTAATTTGTGTCAATACCCACAAACATCCTGTTACTTTCCAGTAAAACAAATGAAAGCCCCCATTCAGATTATGAGATTAAAATTACTTCCTTCCATGTCTTTTGCACTTTTTGAAAACAGGAAAAACTAGAAAAATGCAAAACACTAGAAGTTCTGTAAAACCTGCGGATGCAAAATAAAGAGGCACTTAGTGCTCATTTTTAAAAAAAGGGAAGCAGGAAGATCTGGCAAATTATAGACACATTAGTCTGACCTTGATACCTGGAAAGATCATGGAGCAGGTCATTAAGAAATCTATTCTGAGGCACCTGGAAAAGAACAAAATATCTGGGAACAGCCAGCATGGATCCACCAAGACTTAAGTGAAGTCTGAACAACCTGATTTCCTTCTGTGATATGGTGACAGGCTCTGCAGATGGGGAGGGAGAAATAGACATGATGTACCTCGACTTTAGCAAGGTTTTTGATACCGTCTCCCACAACATTCTTATTAACAAGCTAAGGAAATGCAAACTAGATGAAAGTATCATAAACTGGATTATTGTGCTCAATGTGTAGTCATCTGTAGCTCAATGTCTAGTAGGGATGAGGTCTCAAGTGGGGCTCCCCAGAGGTTTGTCCTGGGTCCTGTATTGTTTAACACCATCATTAATGATTGGGATGATGGGACTGAGTGCATGCTTAGCAAATCTGTGGATGATATCAAGTTGGCTGGAGCTGCAGACACTCTGTAGGGTAGGGCTAGGATCCAGAAAGATCTGGATAAACTGGAAAAATGGCCCAGAGTCAATGAGATAAGATTCAACAAGGACAAGTGCAAAATTCTGCGTTCAGAATGAAACAATCGCATGCACAAATACGGCCCAGGGAATGACTGGCAAGGCTAAGGTAGTACAGAAAAGGACCTTGGGGTTACAGTGGACCATAAAACTGAACGTGTACCAACAGTGTGCTCTTGTTGCATAAAAGGCTAATACCATAATGGATTGTATTAATAAGAATGCCACTAGAAAATCATGGGAACCGATTCTTTTTTGCTCTATTTGGCATGGATGAGGCCTGGAGTATTGTGTCCAGTTTTAGGCCCCATACTTCAAGAATCACGTGGACAGATTGGAAAGAGTCCAAAAGACAGCAACAAAAATTATTAGAGGCCTGGGAAATGAGACTTACGAGGAAAGGGTGGAAGAAGTAGGGTTAATTAGTTTGGAGAAGAGAAACTGAGGCAGGGAATTGATAAGTCTTCACCTGAAGGGTTATTATGGAGAGAATGGAGATGGACTTTTCTCTGTGGCTGTAGGAAACAAGATGAGGGGCAATGGCCTCAAGCTGCAGCAAAGGACATTTAGGTTGGAGATTAAAAATAATTTTCTAATTAGGAGGAGGGTAAAACATTGGAACAGGCTACCTAGAGAAATCTCCATTCTGGTATATAAAAAAATAAACATTTTCTCTCATACTTTGTTTCAGTGTCTTATTTACATTTACTTGTTGATGCACTAAACAAAAGCAATAATTTAAAACACTGAAGGTAAGAAGATATGATTTTTTCCAAAAGTGAGGGGAACTAAGTATGGGAAATTAAAGAAGAAACAGATAAAATAAAGCACCAAAATTGCAAACTGGGAAAGGAACTAATCTGATTTCTAAAACCAAAACAGAATGATATACTAGGTCAACACAAAAAAAGTTTTTATTTCTAAAATATTGAGTCATATTTGTATTTTTAATTTCAAATTTGCCAATAAAAACACTAAAGTTTTCAGTGAAACTCATTTATCTGCAGGGCAGAAAAATGATTTCATGAAATAACCTTTTCCACAGGGATATTTTGTTTTAAAGTAAGTAAATTTCAATCAGCCTTATCTGAAACCTTTCCATATTGTTTTTAAAGCAGAGTTATCTTGCTTCCTTTGGATAAGGAGGACCAAAGGTTTTTTTTTTGTGGTAGGATCTCACAATACCAGTCAGCTTTAAAGCAACATTGCGCTGAAGACCATAGTTAGCAAGGAACAACTTTAGTTTCATAGGGCCTAGCACATTTTGGGCACAACTGTAATATAAACAGATAATAAGAATAATATTACTACTCGTCTGGGTATTAATATGCATGAATCTGATGGATAGAGAGATAGAAGTTTTTGAGAAGTCTCTGGAGCTGAGGAAATGCTATACATTTTTAATTTATTTGAAATTCAATTTTTAACAGTATCAGAGTTTTTTTGCACATGTAGTAATAAAAGGTAAAAGAACACAGTAGAATGCAGTTAGTAAATCTGGATTATAATAAGTACATACCTGTACAAATTAGATTAAGTATTTGTTTTTAATCAGTTCACCCCAGTTGTGCATTTTTCTGTTTTTAATTTTTCTGCTGATACCTTTAGTGCTTTCAGTACACAGTAGGTTTCCTTTATGCCCTATACAACTCCAAACCTCCTCAGGCAATTGAATTTAATTTCAAATACCATTTAAGCCTAGTTCACCAATCACAGTGTTTTCTTGATATGTTATTTCTTTTCAATAGGCCCAGAGCAAAGAAAGCAAACAAGAAAAGCCAACACAGTTGCCACTGTTTCACAAAAATTAAAAAGGGCAAGACTGTTGTAGATAAATTTGCCAATAATTCCTTCTGTGACAAAAGAAGAGGAGTTGGAAAAGGGTGAAAGGCACCACATGGTGGAAGTACACTGGGCGCTGAAGAGGTTTTTTTAAAGCTTTCAAGAGAAACTGCTTTGGGTTACTCTAATGCATATATCTAATTCCAAATGATGTTTCTCTTCATTAAATCAACATAAACTTGGAACAATTCTGGAAGTGAAAGTGGAACTATTTCAGATCCTCATCTATGAAGATTAGAACAAGTCTAAATCACTAAAATTTTAAAAAATCTTAAACAACTGACATTGTCAGCATAACAATGAATGCTTATACATGAGCAGGAAGGCTGCTCTGATGTGCTGTAATTCCGGTGTGGCAATTACTGTGCTCCAGCAGCCTCCTGCACCTTGTGTATCAGCATCCCTGCACTTCAAAATGTTATGTGGGGGTGCTTTATCTAAAGCTTGTTCAATGAGCTTTTGATAAAGCGCTCCTGCCACCATTTTGAAGTGCAGGGATGCTGATAAATGAGACGCTCTAGGCGCTTTAATTAGAGTGGCTCTTGGTTCCACTAATTAAAGCACCCCCCCACCTCCAAGATCATGTGTATAAATGCCCAATATGCCTAATATTGCAGTGCTTGCTCCACTGATTCATGCTGATCTATATTTCCTGTGTTTCAAACTACACCACTCAGGCAAGGAAGAACTATTAAAATAACAACCATCTTACATGGACTTGATTCTACAGTTGTAAGTAGGGAAAATGGCTGCTAACTCTAAAGGAAGTCATATGAACCTAAGTGCTTTAGGGCTGGACTACATTCCCAGATGAAAGAAACCAGCAACATTCAGAGATATGAAGATAGCTGAACAGAAATATTTGTAAAACTAGGTTTCAAAATTAATTTTTAACGTCTCTCTTTATAAGCCTTGATTCTGATTTCAGTACAACTCTGAGTAAGGGCCTTCTGGGGCCTTAGGGCATGATGCTGACCTAAATAAATCACTGACACTATTCAGTGGGTACAGCACTGAGACCCTTAGTGACAGCAATTTCTGTAGATCTCGTGACCTGCTGATCTGTTCTTTCTTTATGTTGGTCTGTTACTGAATCAAATGGTACTTGCACATGTATAGAGAGAACACAGCATATTCAAGAAAAATATAGTCAGTGAAGACCAAATGGCAACATTTCATGGCAAACTCTGCCATAGGACTGCAGACTCAGGGTTACAAAGCTCACCTCAAAGAGGGAGTCCTGGGTTCTGGTCTCTGCCACAATGATTATTTTTGTTTCTTATCCAATATCTGTTTAATGTAATAGAACATAAATAGGCCTGGAAGCAGGGACCAGAAACTAAAACCACCTTCTCCCAGCTGAGTACCTAAACAGTAGGCTATAGAGTGAGGCTTCTCCTGGCTTGTTCTGTCTCATGAATCCTGATTTTTTTGGTGTATAATGTCACATTCAGAAATGGAGAGCACCCCACCTAAGCCTAAGAGATAAATTGATGGCTAGAGGAGTCTTCTGGGAGGTGGGAGATGTGGACTTAAACTCCATCAGGCCAAGGAAGACACTAAATCCACATGGGTGCTTTAGCTACTAGGCTCCTTGCAGGATTTCTGGTTCCAAGATGGGGGCCAGAGGGTGGAGCACCTGGCACGGGGTAGGGCTACCCTTGCAGCCCTTGACAGCTCACCAAAACTCATTAAGTGGCCCTCCCGCCAGAATAATTGCCCACCCATGCTCCTCTTCCTGGTGCCCAGTTTGGCTTAGCCATGAGCTACAGGCATAACTGCTCAGACTGTGGCAGTTCAGGATACGCAGAGACACAAAACAGCAGAAGCCTGTGGAAATTTAGTCTAATGGGGACGTACTTCTTTAATGTAGATGTCTTCAGACTCAGGTGGCCAATAAAAAGCAGTTCTGTTTGTTTGGTTTTTTGATTGCATCTTTGTATCTGAGCAGCTAAAATCTGTGTAAAACCTAAATGGATCAAGCTTTAAGACTGTAATGGAGTTGATTTTCTCTACCCCCTGATTACTCAGGATGGAAGGTGCTAGGGTACAACACTGATCCTCACCTTGCTGGTGCATCTCATGCAATAACCATGTTCCAAATTACTTCCTCCAAGTCTATGAAGATACAGTTTTGTGGGTCAAATTACAATACTGCATGTTTCCTCAATCTGTAACTTAGCACTTTGGCCCATTGCCCACTGTTTCACCACATGCTTTGAGAAGTAATAGCAATTTCCAGGTGGTGTTTCAGGTTGTGCATCTTTCAGGTCAATTTTAAGAAACTGAGATTTTCCTCTTAAGTTCCTCTGTCTCTCCTTTAACATTCCTTTCCTGACAAGAAAGGAAGGAAATTATTCATGTATTAATGCCTGCAGCCATGCCCAGTCAAAAAAAAAAAATTGCTGGAGACACAACTCAGTGGCTTATAATGCACATGGGCTCCTGCTTTACTAGTATCATGAAGAAACTTCTCCGACAACCTGCAGTTAAAACAATTCTGTTATCCTTAAACAGCAAATTGGTAGGCAGATGTGAAGGTAACTGTTTCTAAGCTAGGTTGAACCTCTCCTCTGGGTCTCCACTGGAAGATCAGTTGCCCAACCAGGAAGAACTCAGGATTTGCCTCTATTACTTCCAGAGAGCTCATGAGATTGCCAAGAAGCCCATACACACCCACTTCTGCTTGTGCACCGGCCAAACCAGCAAGTAAAATGGTAAAGCCAACTTCAGGGCTTCACCCCTTCTCCTTGTATCTCCTCTCAGGTTTTTTGCCTAGCAAACAAATTGCTCTACATATTGCCAAGCTTTAGGTACCTCTACACTTTTCAATTTCTAGAGTCGAGACTCTAGCCCATCCTTATTGACAAAAAAGCCAGAAAGGTGATACGATTCCTTGCAAACTGATATTTGTTCCCTGCCAGTTTAAATCCTGACTCCTTAAAAGAGTATAGCATCCTTTTGTGTTATCAACAGATACTCCTCCTATGTTTTATGGGAACAAATCAAGTCATCTTAATATATGAGGATGTTCACAGCTTCAGTCAGCTCATTTACTGCCCTTTGAAATGTCCCTAGTACACTCATGAGTCCAGAAAGATTTCTCTATGAGCACTCCAGTTCTTACAGTCCTTGGATGAAATCCATTTTGAATGCAACACGGGTCACCACAACATACGTAGTGCACAGGGAACCCATGTTCAATTGCAACTATATTTCTTTTGTGGTTAATAGTGGTTAATAATTAGTATTTACTAATTTAGCTCCAGTAGTACAAATTTTCTCTTCCTTCAGCACTCACTGTATTCTGCGGATCAGACTTATTTTAGATCCTGTGTACAACAACAGTGCGAGGTTCCAGCTGCAGACATAGTTACAAGGTAGCTGGGCAGCACTTCATATAGATTGTTCAAATACTTGTCAATAGTAGTTTTGGTATTTAAAATATGTGTGGGTAATTCTCAGTGCAATGGACTGAAAATGCATGACTCCATATTCAACAAAAGGTGGTTGTTATTGCCTACTTAAATGCTGCACAAACAAGGGAGAAACTTTTCATATGCAGAATGACAGAATGACAGCAAAAATCTCCTAGTTGATGGGAGTGTTGGGAATGGAAAAAAACCATATAGGACTAATTGGGTTACTTCTACTGATTCCATATACAGTGTGCGGATGGCTAAGACCATTTTGAAGCAGAGTCTTGAAAACAACTTCTGGAGCAACAGCATGCATTGAGCATAAGAATGCATTTCCTTTCATGGAAAATCTCACAGTTCATACTCATTTAACCTTTAATTTCTAATTTATCGTAGACCACTTTCATATGCGTGTCATCATATCTCATATAGTGTTAGAGATTCATGACCAGCTTCTGACACTCTTAGTCTGAGTTGCTTCTTACTCCACGAGTGCATCCTTTACATCAGTGCGATGACAGCCAGAGCAAGGGACTATTGGAACCTAGCTATTACTGGTTGTGTAAAAGTCTACCTGCCATCTGCCTGCCAAAAAATAATTCTTCGTGTGAATATGTGCCTGTGCTCTGTAAATGAGCACTTGCTAACTGCAGATAAAAGAACTAGTGCCACACTGTGGCAAGCTTTAAAATGGTAATTGCAGTTTCTTAATATCTTTCTCTTTCTAAAACAGCTGGCAGGATATCTATATGCCAACACAAGATTTTTTTTTGCCTTTATTATCTGTTTAACTGCCCAGTTTCCTTAGTAATGTTGCCTTATAATGTTTGTGTCATCAAAATTTCATACCTTGGAAATGACGGAGTTGTCACAATAGCAGACTATTGTATTAATGAATGAATCAGACAAAGTAGCAGGTTGGTTAGAATGAAGACAGTTTCTGTTGATGCACACACATCTTAGCATAATAATCAGCAACAATAAGAAAATAACATGACAATTTAATGGAGGTTTAAACAAAATATTTCATTTTGTAAAGTGTGGAGGAGCGTAGCTGTGTTTTATTAAGAGAACAGCAATATATAATTAGCCAAGAAGTTGCAATACTTCTTTCTTCCCTAGGGAAAAGATGACAAAACCAACTTAAAATATCTAAACAAGCCTTGAAAACAAAGCTGCTGTGTATCTTCTAATCACAAGCACCATATTTTTAAAGCATTCAACACAAGTAAATGATTTTGCATTAATGAGCTGCTTAACATTTTTCCAAGTAATTCTCTTTACTTAACACAGCATTTGTAATTGATGATGCTACCACAAGGGACAAGTAGAAGCTAAAACTTTTCTCTGATCTACTGATCTTAATTTATTTCCATTAAAAAGGCCTTTAATAACTTTTTTTTTCTTACAGGAAGATTTTTCTTGTATTTCTGCCAGAAATCAGAAATAAATAAATTAAACAAATGTCCAGTATTGTATAGGAGTCCATGTAGAGAATGTAAGGAAGAAAAAAAAAATTATGACATTAATTATAACTTAATAGTTAAAAAATTATAACTTAATAAATTAAAAAATAGCTTTGATTTCTTGAATTTACAGATAGAAATGATGCAAAAATATTTTTCTCCAAATGGAGCCACCAAATTTGGAGACTTTCTGAGGAAAGGGTGTTATTAATGTATACAGAGGTGTTATGCTAAGGCTCCCTCTGTATGTTTCAGGTATCGCACAATTAACTGGAGACCAACTACATGTGCAAAGCAGATACCATTCCATAAAGAGCTCCAACCACCTATAAAGATAGACCTTGATAAAATGTACTAACTTTATAGATGGCTGATATTGAGTTTTAATTTGCATGTGTAGCAGGGTGCATTAGTGTGGCATGGCAGGAGGCACAAACAATTGTGTGAATCCCACATTAGATCCCATTGGCGTCTTTACCCACACGTGTAGAGCCCTAACTCAGAAATATTTATGGCACTTTAGAAAGTACAGTGTGCAGCACAAAAATAGTGAAAAAATGATGATAAAGACTCAAATGAAAAATCAGAGTCTTGATGGCATTCTTATAACTATAGCCTGCTGACATGCAGAAGGAATTGTCACTGAAACTCTATGCTCTTGGGAGTCTAAGCATTCAGAAAATGCAGTCTTTCTGTATCAACCTATGCGATGGGATTAAAATGTACGATCTCCTCAAAACAAGATTGTTGAGACGCATATTTGATCTTCTGAAATATTTCTAACAACATTTACATAACTTACAAATCAAACAGTGATTCTTCTATCAAGCTATATATTCACCTCCTCTTCTGCAGCCTCTCTGGTAAAATAAATAAATAAAAATAAACAAATAAACATAAACATTGCTAACAGTTTTTCTGATGATGCCCAACAGAAGTTTGTCATCTTATTACTATTATTAGATCAATAGTTCTCCATATCTAAATACTTCTGGGCGTGTCTACACGTCACCATACAGCAATATTGGTACGGTGCCCTGCTTTAGTATTTCCTTTTGGCACGTTATGTAGTACAGATGGTTACTGTGCTGTGCACACAGTGCATAGTTAAATTTAAATTTTGCGACTACATTGCTATACTTGGGAAGTGCGCCACTATGTCAACATAGCTGGAAATCACATGTAGACACACATGATCACTACTGTGGTGCACCATATGATGATGTAGCGCATAGCTATGCCCCCATAGGGCATGCAGATGCACCCTTTGTTAGCCAAAAATAGGCAGAAATGAATTCCGACATGAATGGATTCCAATAGGAAAGTCATTTTTCAAGCCACAGGGTAGAAACTGCCAGCAAGAAGTCAGGTTCCTGAGTGTAGATTAATATAAATGAATGGAAATTTATATACCTGGGTAGATGGCAACAGATTATCCTTTGATGTGTTAATACTCATCGTTACTCTTTTGTAAATCAGATAGATTCCAATCATAGTACAGTAGCCTGATTATATACCAAAGAAAGTTGGTTCAGGACTAAAGAGTACTTTGCTAGAAATAAAAAGCTTATTCTGTAGGGTTTTCTTCAATATTTAAACTACTCAGAAATGATTAGAGGGTACTTTAAAGTCAAAATGCACTAAACAGAATTCAGGGGAACTCCTATGTTTCTTTGGAAGTAGCCCTTTTTTCTCGTGAGAAATGAATAGTTTATACTGGAAGGCAAAGGGAATAGGTATTTTGTTACCCCAAATCATGAGTTAACATTACATTTCAAGGGAAAAACAAAAAGATAATTTAGTTTTGATGCTACAGAGGTTTTATTTTGACTCTTCTATTATTTTATGTATAATTTAAAGAATACAGTCCAAATGTGGACCACTAATATTATACATCACCCCCTTTGCACAGTAAATGTCTAAACAAAACATCACAAAAAATGCAAATTTTAGAGTAACTAAAATAGTAACCCTTTGATAAGAAAGTGCTGCTTAATTTTAGCTAAGGTACAGCTTGCATTTGACAATAATGATAGAAGGTCTGTTCTATCATTTACTCTCTCTCAGCTGCTTTTCTTATACCTTATAGTGCAAAGTCCTCACTACAGGAAGACCCACATGTTTGTGTGCTGCCTACTACAATGGGCTTTTGATTTTGCTTGAGGGTTTTACTTCAATACTTGCACTTAAGTGTTAAATTACACTTATTTAAGTACATTTCCTTCCACTCTCCCCTGGTGTAGAAGTGTAAGTTGTACTGCTTTTGCTCCAGCATTGAATAACAACTCAGGTAAAAGTTATTTCTTTATACAACTTGCATTCTGGCCAGTTTTCACCTAATATTGTTGTCTCATACCAGCATTAGCCTCAGTGTTAAATATGTCCAACTTGTTCTGTGTCATTTCATGACCTAGGACCTAGCGGCATATTCAAGCAAGTAGTTACATTGAAATCAGTGGGGCGGCCTGTTTGCACAAGGATTACTTGCATAAATTAAGATGTCAGAGAGTGAGCCCCCATGATCTATATTTGCACTGGTTGACAAGAAACTGAATACAAACAAACAACAAGCATACAAATTGACGAGACTGGCAAAAGAACTCTAAAATCACCACATCCTAGCCATCCCCCCTTCTTTACTGCCAACCTTCTTGAAAATGAAATCTGCTCTTGGCACTCTGCCAAGCATCTTTTAGTATTTTTTATCAAACTAGGCTCCCATATTGCTTCTGCTCTGTGCGTCTTGATAGCGTTCTCCAGCTAATGGCTCCAAAGTATTCAGCTCAATGAATTTCCATTTACATAAGTGCTTTGAACTGACAAAAACATTTTTGCTACAATTAAATAAAAAACACTATTTTTTTCAGATTCAAAGGTCTCCATTAGTATATTTCATTTCCATTTAAAATGTACTTTGCTTTCAGGTAAAGCAGGAGAGAAACAGTAGAAAAACAATGAAAAAGTTAAGGGAAGTGCAATACTTTCTAAGTGTATGTATTAAATACTAGTGGATACAACCCTTTGCAGTACGTTTTAGTCACAAAGAAAAGCAACAAATAATCCCAGCACTTAAAGAAAATAAGAGTTTGAAAGATGAAACTTGAGTTTGGTTATAGCATTATACTGAATTACTGTTATAAATGAATGTTGTATATTGGAAAGGAAATGCCAATTCATTACTCAAAATCTGACTTCTCTGAGTAAGACAGTTAATGTTTTTTGATTAACTCAAGAGTGAACCTCATAGTATATTTATAAGATATTAAGATATAACTGCTTCAATTTAAAATTCTGAAATGGTCTGAATTCTTAAATGTTAAATAAAAAACATAGTTCAATTATCTAATACACTACATACAAGTACTGTACATATGTAAACATAGAACTGCTTCACTTTAAATCCCGTACTGTTGTTTCATTTCTTTCCACACCCTAAAATTGCTTATTTCCTTCTGATGCTGCTTCAGTAACTCTCAGTGGGAAACTGTAGAGTTTATATATTATTCATCCAGATAAAAACCTTGAGGCAGGACCCCTGTGGAGTCACTTCACTAATTGGTCTCCAGATGTGGGTGATATGCAGTGCTCTAAAAGCCCTTAAACATCATGAGAACATAATTCCATCTGCTTCACAAGTTGCATATGTTTAAGGAACAGCACAGATTGCTCACCCACACTTTTTTTATACTGTTCCTCCAGTATCTAATTACTCAATATCTTATATGCACTGTGCAACAATTTATGTAGTCGAACACAGCAGCATAACAGTTTGCAAACTAGGTAATTACTGTATTATTTAATAAAGGTATAGCATAGCTAAACAATCCATGCACAAAATCAGCATGCATTTGTAATAAAATGACTGGGCACTTTAATGTGTCCAAAATAAACACAGGAAGGAGACTGCTGTGAGCAAATAACTGAGTAGAAATGTCTCTGCATTAACACACACAGGCAAGACATCATAGTAAGGACAGCATTAAAGAGTGATGTTCAGTCCCTGCTTTCACACAGCTCTGAAGGCTACATACTGCTACTTGTCCCCTCTCTTCCTTTCCCCTGCTTTTAAATTCAGGAGTGGGGAAGAAAGAAGGGGGAAAAGCAAACAGCAGCACACTCCAGAGTTGCTTAAAAGTAGGGATACCAAGCAGACCCCACACTGGGCAGGAGGAAGGGGATGTGGGGGGTATGTGTGTGTACAGGAGTGTGGGGAGTGGGTATGTGTGTGTATGTGGGGAGGAGTGTGGGGGTGTGTGGGGTGTGCATGTGTTTGTGCATGGATCTGGGGGGGTTGTGTGCGTGTCTGGATGGGACTTGGGGGTGTGTAGGTGTCTGCACACACACGGGTGGGTGCATGGGCATGGGAACCATACATGCTTCCAAAGCACCTTGAGGGTGGTGCATTGGCCAGCAGCCACCAGGCCTGCTGCAGGGCTAGAGCAGGGTGCAGGGTTGGGGGACAACAGCCTGGGAGGGACTGTCCTCCCTCCGCACAAGACAAACCCCAGCTGACAGCCTGGTATCCACTTATTCTTTCCCATAGGAATCACCACTTTGGCCAATGTAGACAGCAGAGGCACAGTGTAAAAAAGGAGAATCTAACCCTGTCTTTCTCACTCTCCCTGGTAAATTCCCTTCTGAGGAATAATCCTGATGCAACTTGCAGAAAGACTTATTTCAGGCCATTTTTTCAACAGTGGTTAGAGATTTTTTTTTCCTCATTGCAGCAGGCTCAAAATTAGAAATGTAGCTGGGTCCTACTGACTACATGAGACTTAAAAGGACTAGTTTATTATGGGAGTTGATTACTTACAAGTTAAATAGAAGAAAGTCAAAGTTCCTCTTGAAACCTGGGGGAAGAGCCAGGTCTGATGGAATAGCTGAGGGGAGGGCAGTGCCTGGCTGGAGGCAGCAGTGGCAATGGTGACCCAAGAGCAGCAGAAAGTGGGAGTGAGCCCTGCACCCAGCTGGCAGCATGAGGAACCTGCAGCTGGCAGGGAAGGTGGTGTAGGACAGCCTGTGCATGAAGCAGCTCCATGGCAAGGGTCAAGAGGCAGAGCAAGTTGCAGGCATGGAGGGTCCCAGTTTCCTATTCCTTAAATCAGTTTAAAGGTAACTTCTGTCCCTAGCCTGGGAGAGAGTCATATAATTTATGCCTGGTTTTAATGCACAGAAGAGGAAAATCTCAGCTGACCTCCAGGAATTGTCAAAGAGGACTCAAAGAGTCCACTTTCAGAGCTAATGGCTTGGAAATGACCTCAGCTAATTCCTTCAGTACCCTAGGGCACATTCCATCTGGCCCTGACAAAGAAAAAGATGCTCTACATCATTCCTAACCTATTCTGCAACTACCCAAGGCTGTTTGATGACTTCCCCTATCTTTACTGCCATTGTGCTTGTCATCTGGTAGCTGTCCCTGTTTGTGAAAACTGAAGTAAAAGAGGCATTACATTCTTTATCCTTCTCTGAATCATCCATAACTAGATTGCCTTCTGCATTCCCTAAAGGACCTACAGTTTCTTTGGTCTTCCTCCCAATCTTGACATGCTTGCAGAATCTTCTTTATTCCCTTTTATGGCCCTTGCCAGTTGTATTTCAAACTGTGCCTTGGTCTTCCTAATTTTTTCCTTTTGTGCTTGTGTGATACTTTCATACTCTTCTCTAGTCCTATGACTAAGTTTCCAGTTTTTGTAGCATGCCTTTCTGTGTTTCACTTAATTGAAGAGATTGCCGTCTAGGCTGGCCTCCTGTTGCACTTTCTATTCTTCTGTGACACTGGGATATCTTGCTCCTGTGCCCTTAAAAGGGCCTCCTTAAAGTAGAGCCAGCTCTCTTGTCCTGCTTTTCTTCTCAAGCTTTCCTCACAGGAGATCCTGCCCACCAGTTCCTTGAGCTGACTGACGTCTGCTTTTCCAAAGTCCAGTGTCTGTGTTCTGCTGGTGTCCTTCCTTCCTGCCCTTAGGATCTCGAACTCAATCATTTCATACCCACCGTCACCCAAGTTACCCTTCGGCTTTACATTCTCAACTAATTCCTTCCTGTTTGTGAGCAGAAAGTCATGATGAGCTTCCTACTAATTGATCTATCCATCATCTCCACCAAGAAATTATCCCTAACACACTCCAAGAATTTGCTGGATTTTTTGTGCACTGTTGTATTTCTCTCCCAGCAGATGTTCTGGTAGTTAGAATCCCCCTTGAGAACCAGATCTCATGATTTGGAAGCTTCCATCACTTGTTTAAAGAAAGCCTCATCCACCGCTTCCTTCTGGTTTGGTGGCCTGTAGCAGATGCCCACCAGGATACCCCTCTGTTGCTCTCCTTTCTATTATCCAGAGACTTTCAACAGGCCCACCTTTCACTGTGCACTTCACCTCAAAACATATGTACATTGCCTGCATATAAAGGGAAACACAATCTCTTTTTTCCCTTGCTTATCTTTTCTGAACAGGTTATATCAAACAATTTTTGATAAAATTTTTAAAGAAAAGAAAAATTAAAGACATAAAGGTTAATGGAAATGGGAATAAAAGGGAACACAAGTTTACCAAAAATAGAGTGTTCCAGACTAACCTGGTATCTTTATTTGATAAGATAGTTGATTTTCTAGACAAAGGAAATACAGTACATGAACTTCAATAAAACATGTGATAAGGGTCCACATGGAAATCACTAAAGTGGAGAATGTGGGGATTAGTATAAGGATTGCAAAGGAGGTAAAGAATCAGATAAAGGGAAGATGAGAATGGATGTGCGGAAAGGGGACCTATTGAAGGGAGGTTAGAAAGAGTACTGAGACTTATTTTATTTAATATTTGCATAAGTGACCTTGACACAAAAAGATAAGAGTATACTGATTAAATTTGCAAAAGACCAGGTTGGAAACCCTTGATGATACAGAGGGGAATGGTTTTTAAGACTAAAGTAGGTGCAAAGAGATAACATGTAATAATGCAAAATTCCAGATCAAACTTATAGACCAGCAGCATGGATTTCTGCTATAAAGTAGGAGCTCATTGGTGGAAATTACAGATAAGAGGAGAAAGGCCTTGGTCATTGAACTGAGCATGGGCACCTATAAGCTACTGAAATACATCCAGGGAAAAGCCAAATGAGATTCTACTAGGTATCCAGCAAGATGCTTTCAACAAAGATAGATTATTCTATTTATCCAGAAACTGGTGATACCATATTTAGAATATCAGATAAAAGTCTGATGTCACAGGTTCAGGAAAGATGAATTAGAACTGGAACAGGTGGAAGGAAAGGTATAGTCATATGACAGGGAATGAAAAACCTGCCTTACAAGAGGAGGCCAAAAGAGTTTTTCAGACCAGGAAGACCATTAATAAATTTAAACCAAAAGTTAAGAAGGTTTCTAACCACTGAAAGAGTGAGGTTCTGGAACAAACTTTCAATAAGGGCTCTAAGAACCTAAGTGATTTTTAGATAGCATTTCATCAGTTTATAACCAGGATTATATAACGTGGTTACCTGTGATAGCAGGAGACTGGATCTGATGACCCAGGATGTTTCTTCCACTCTAAAGGTATGATAGGATCTAATGCATGATCCACACAATCACAACTCCTGCTGTGCCCCATGTACAGGCATGATTGTGGAATCCAGCATCAGGTCGAATCATGCCTTATTGCTTGTGGAGGGAGAGCCTGGGATCATGGTCCCAAGATCCCCCTGAACCAGCAAGTAGCAAACTCTTACATCTGAGAGCCCACAGCTGACAGGGCTCACAGCCATGGATGTGCCCCATGGTGTACCCCCATGTACTCCTGTGGCTGCAACTCCACAGCTGCCAGGACTCCCAGCTCCATGGGGTGCATGGGCTGCCCACCCAGCTGACGGGAATCCCAGCCAAGGAAGTACATGGGGTACCCCTGTAGTGGCAAGCCCTATTAGCTGTAGCCTTGCAGCCACAGGGATGCACCTGGCCACACATTCTATTAACAGTGTGACAGGAATGAGTCATAAAGTTATACTTTTTTGTGGAATAACTTTGTGGCTTACTCCTCATTTTATATCATTTATTGACTGAATACGTGGCTGGTCACAAGTTAGAGCATGATTAACTGGTTAAACTTAAAAGTTCTCATTAGATGCAGCTTTCCATTTTGGCAAAACTCTTATTGCCTCCCAGGGGAAATCTTCATTTTGATTCACTTCAGAAGGTCCACCAGCCTGGGACACACTGCCTAATAGATCCAAAGAAGGCTTGGCTGGGAGACTACTCATGAGTAAAGCCATACGTGGGTTTTCAGGATAGATCCTTGCACATTTATATTGATGGAATATAATACTGTGTCTGCTCATTCACTATGATGGTAATTATTTTTTATAACCCAAAAGTTAACACAACCCCTACTCCTCCTCACCCAATAAAAACAGCATGACCCAATCTGGAATTAAATTTATTCCTAAATTGAATTTACATAAGCATCCCTAATGGATTGTGTATACATTACTGCTTTTTATAACCTTGTCAGTCCACACAGTGTTTATTCCAGAAGATTTGTGCATTTTGTGTGGGAAGATTGCAAGCACAATAGGGCTCCACTTCTGTTTGGGCCTTTTAAGCATTACTAGAATACCAATAATAATGCTCAGCCACTGTGCAGTGGCACGGCTTCATTGAGGTGAATGGAACTATACTCTTTTGAAGTAGTTGCATATTTATAAATATATCTATTCACATTCTGATTTTTTTCTTTTAAGTTTTACTCATATTTTCCATTATTCAAGTACTATTCTCTGCAGTGAAAAAAAATACATGAGTGAATAGATCACTCATCCAGATAAGTATTAACACTTTTTACGCTGTGAGTATTGGTTCTATTGGCTGTCCTCTGATATTGGGTATGGAAAATAGCAAGGAGCTCAGCATCACTGAGGGCCCATTAAGGTTTGGTACAGCTGTTGAGGGAATAGGAAATCCTCTCTCTAGGTAAACCTAATTTTGTGGAGCTAAAGTTTCAGTTTTCTCTTCCCAACTGGGCTTGGGAAAGTTGGCTGCTGAAAATAGATCATGTATATTTTACTGGAGATCACTGAACAGTAAAAGTAAGAATAAATAGGGGAAGCTTTTTGTGGGCAATAGAATGGAAATCTCATTGGAGATGAAGACAAGGGTATCTCTTGACAGTCCTGGGGTTCTTGAAGATGTGGATAGATAGGCAGTCCAAAGATGAACAGTGCCAAGCTATTAAACTGGGATACTGACCATTGAAGAACAGGATGAGTGCAACAGAATCATGCCATTCATTTTGTGAGCTTGACAGAAACATTTCTGACTGAATTTCACTCTGTCCACAGGACAAATAACATGCATGGGGAGGTGTGGCTATCTGGATGGCTGTGATGACATGTATAAAAACTTTATTCTGTAACAGATAATAGGGGTTAAAAGGCATAACATCTACCTCTACCAGTTTCTGGTAGACAGACTACATCAAGGAGGCTCTCCAGTAGAAACTTGGCAAAAATCTGCCTTGACTAAGCAACTCCATGAAGGATGGAGAAAACATGCTTTTCTTGCTGCAGCACAAGGTAGCATAAGGGCCAGATTTCCTAAAACCTACATTTGCAGGATGTGTATATAGGGATTAAAGGGTAACTGGGACAAGAGGGAGTGGGATCTGAGAGGGTTACAGTACACCTAATAGCTCCTTGGACAGAAAGCAAAGGAATGAATCCTCTCATAAAGGCACCACTCCAGAGGCTGTCCATACAGCACCTTCCACCTGCAGTCTAGCGAGTTCTTCCAGATTATATTAAAAACCATGAGGAAGCAGAGCTAGAAGGAGTCTCTGGGCACTTAGCTCTTTATACTCTGGACTGGCTCCTTGGTTGGCTATGAACAAAGGGAAAGGCACCCAGCATTATACTGGCAAAAACAGGCGCAGCTGCAGAGAGAATCAGGTTCCTAATGTCCCTGTTGACAGATGCTGGTGTCAAAAGCATTGTGTTTTTTAAGCTTCAATTATTCATCTGATATTTAAGAATTTCTTAAAGAAAATGGAAGAAAAACTTCTTTGCAATACTGTCAGTATTTCTGAATACTCCATAAGATGTGCTGTTTATGCTTGTCAAACCCATGTCAGACTGAGTGCACGCTGCACATCTGTCAGGACAGAGACATCAGAGTGTCTGCATATGGGAGAGAGCATTTGTTATTATCAAGATGTTAGTGCAATTATGCTGTTTTTTAATTTACAAAGACATTAAAGTTTTTACTAAGGTGTTTCAGAAACTACCAGCAATTTCAGAAAAAAACATTTTGTGTGCTTTGAGTGGGAAACCACATAGCAGTGGGGAGCACTCATGGCAGCATTGTCAAATGCACTCATCATTTATGACTATGTAAAGGTTCAGTAAATGACAACTGCACACAAAATAGTTTTATTTTGAAATTGCTGTCACTTTCTGAAACACCCTTGCATGAGATTCTCCCAAAGGACTAGCACATGTATAGAACACAGTGTACTCTGGTTACCCTTGGTGATTCTTCATGTATAGAGAATTCTGTTTACCCTTGGTGATTTTCATATCCTTCATAAATCTTCCTTTGCCATATTTTAACAATGAAATAAAACAAGACAGACAGACAGACAAACAAACCCTAAAACAACTCCGGTCAGCCTGCTTTTTATTCATGAGACAATGCTAACATTATACACTCAACAAGGAAGCAGGAGTCTACCATTAGAGGAGAGATTGTACATCACAGAGGAAATATGGGTAGAATGAATGAGATGATCTGAATACAAAAACAGTCTACTAGACAGTAAGGCTAGGGACAGACATTCAAAAAACCTGAGCCTGAATTGATTCACTCTTTGCAGGTTAGTCTAACCTGGCTAGTGTATATCATTTTGTAACTGCACAGACATTGCAGACATGCAGGTAGCTGCCTGCAGTGGCTCAGGCTAGAAGCTGGGGCGTGCTACAGCAGCCCTTCCACAGTACTGAGCTGAAGGGGAGAGGGGTATAGCCAGGCCTTGGCAGGACACTCTGATTAGCCCAGCAGAGAATTGACGACAGAGTGTTTATCACCCCATTAAAAAAAAAACAACAGAGGGACATTACCAGCTACCCGCTGATTCTGCCTTTTGATTCTACCTGTTGACTCAGCAGGTACTGTAGCCAGCACGTGGTCTGGTAGCTAATATACAGACACCTCTCATCAAGGCAGAGGGGAGGGGGGAATTCCTGCTCAGCAGGGAGTGGTGAGAGGGAGGGAGCCAGAGTCTGTGCTGGAGATGCAGTCGGGGAACAGAGGGAGCCAGAGTCTGTGCTGGAGATGCAGCCAGGGAACAGAGGGAAGGGGCCAGCCCTGCTGTGGTGCAGAGCCCCCTGCCCAGCCCAGAGAGAGTATGCTGGGAATCTTGGGGGAGTCTGGTTTCTCTTAAACCAGCAAGGGGTCTGGTACAGCCATTGCATAAACCAGTTTGACCCAAATCAGTTAAGTCTGATATTACATTCAACCAGGTTTATCTCCAACTGGTTTCAGCCATTTTGAAACTGGTTTATGTACACTGAACATCTATTCTGTTACAGGTTTAAACCAGTTTCTGATCACTTAAACCAGTTCATGTGTAATGTCTGTCCCTAGCCTAAAGGTATATTGGAGTGTCTTTTATGACACTCTAATAATAGAAAACTAAACTGATGCTAAAAGCAACTTAATTATTTACAACACTAACAAATCATAAAACACATGCTAATGCTGACAACACATTACCTAATGAAAGTTTGGATATATATCCAATAATGTAAATACTAAAGACAAATTGGGAAACAAAGCTATAACAGTAACTGTATTAAGTCATTTTTAATGATCCTAGGGATGAATAATTGAATGTTTTTTTAATTTATGAGCACTCTCACAAGTGAGCACTAGAGCATTTAGGTGAAGTGAATCTAAATTCTCCTGCCATTCAGAACTTTACTCAGAGCACTGGGGTTTTTTTATAAATAGAAATTGGAGCCATATACTATTAGGAATGAGTTTTAAGCTTACATATAAAGGAAGCAGGGTGCAGACCAAAAATGAATTTCATATTAATATCTGAGGATTCTCTAAAAATCACCTAAAATGAAATAACAACTTTAACAGACTGCTTACATTTCTCTTAAATCACTTCAAAGCAATTTTGCTTGGACATCATAAATTACAATCAGACAACATTTTAGCCATTTGATATTGCTTTACATCTTGTACATTAAATATATTTTTAATTACGGTATTTATGATACCTCCACTTTCCATAAGTTGCAATATAGCTTGCAACTCTATCAGTCCCATGCAATAATAGCAGTTGCTTGTTTATTAAAAATAAATTATTAATAATCAACAGTACTGTAAATATAGAACTACATATTCAATTAGTTTCTGCAATCAATATTTTCTCATTAAGCCTTCTTTGATGGTGCTTTAAAGTATTGTAATTACTCAAAAGAATTATTTCCAGCAAGGGATGAATAGATATGGAAAAAACAGTGAAACATTTGCTCACCCTAATTAATGGTGATATTGTCAGTGCAAATCAACCACACAGCAAAATAGGGGACAGGTTCAAGTACGTGGTGGAGAAACCTGGCTTTTTAGGGCTACTGTTCACACCAGCTTGGCAAGCAAGTCCATGAGGTGGGATTAAGTGGTCAAATGGCTTTGATTTTCTCTATGCTACCTTCCAGTGCATCACCCAGCAGAGCTGTTTTGGTGTAATTGGGCACATCTACATGAGACATTTACCGTGGAGTTGACTAATTAGCTCCACAGTAAAATTTCACTGTCTACACTTGCAGTGCTATTAGGACAGTATAAAGCACTTAACTCTGCCATAGGATAGCACTGTCAGACACAAGTGGTATCCTATGGTGGAGTTATTTACTCTACTGTAATACACTGACAGGATTGGCTGAGGCACAAGGGTGCCAGCTAGCCTCTGCCAGCTGGCTTCTTGTGCCCCAACTATCCCTTACACAGCATGTTGAGATGAGTCAGAGCAGCCCAAGCCTGGAAGGCTGACTCCCAGGTCCCCCTGCCAGCTGCGGCTGCACCACCCCAGCTCAACATGCTGTAGCCCCAGGTGCACGTGTAAGTGCTGTGCCCAGGAGCAATAAACTCCTGTGTGGACTGTACCATAATTTATTCAGCTGCATTAGTTTCATACACAGACTTTCCCACTGGGAAGCAGTTTGCACCTGTAGCACTTCCAGGAGATGGCAAAAGCAACTCAGGAAATAGCATGACTAAGCATTTCTTCTCATAGCTTCTTTGGAGCCAGCATAGGTGATTCTTGGTGGGTTTTTTTGCAAGAAAGGGAAATGAAGTAAACTGTGAATGCACTCGGTCAATTCTGCCCAGAAACGTGAATTTGCCAGGTAGAAATTGAAAATGCTCTAATAAGTAATGGAGACAGAAGTGTTTCACCACTTATGAAAGGGGAGAGGAATAGTATTTGAATCAGTTTAATACAAATTGTAACACTTTAAACATCACGTAAGTTAGTAGGCCTGTGCGAATAGGGAAGTATTTGATTCGGATTCGACCAATTCGGAGGGCAGTGATTCAATTCGGTAATTCAAATCACTGTCCTCATTCGATTTGGCTGAATCAGAATTGGAGATTCAGTGCTGATTCAGAGATTCAGATCAGCTGGGGAGAGCTGTAGGAGAAGCCCCCATGGCTGCCATGCCCAGCTCCATCCGTCACCCGGCCCCAGCCTCCTGGTACTTAAAACAAAACAAAAAAAATTTAAAAAGCCACGCACTCACTGAATGTAGCAGCAGTGATCAGGGCCTCTGAGTTCATGGCAGAGCCCGCCCTACAACAGCATGGGGCAGTGGGAGGCAGTAGGGATCACCCCCCCAACCTGGTTCCTGCACAACAGCTGCCTCATGGCATGGGTGCAGTGTGGCTTGGCAAGGTGCTGTAGGATGTCTGGGAGCTGGGGCCATTGGGGCTGACTGGTGCTGGTCTCCAGCTGACAGGTGGAGCGGCCCCAGCTCCCAGATGGTGTGCAGCGCCCTGCTGAGCTGCGCTGCCTGGCATTACACAACGGCTGCCACATGGATGCCAATGGGGGGGAAATCCCCACTGCGCCCCACTGTGCAGGGGGGCTCTGCCATGAACCCCCAGAGGCCCTGATTGCTGCTGCTACAGCCAGTGATTGCAGGCCTTTTTTTTTTTTTTTTTTTAAAGTGCCTGGAGGCTGGGGCTGAGTGGGGGATGGGACCAGGCAGGCCAGCCATGGGGGCATCTCCTGCAGCTCCCTCCACCTGGAGAGAGGCAGGCACAGCCAGAGGAGCTGCAGGAGAACCTGCAGCCACCTGGCTGTGCCCACCTCTCCCCAGCCGATTGGAACCTCCGAATCTCTCCAAATTTTTTCTGAATCGATTCGGAGGCTTCAGATTCAATTTGGACCTTTTAATGGGTCTCTTACTCTCATTCAGATTCAGAGATTTGGCCACCAAATCAGGCTGAATCTCCTCTGAATTGAATCAGTGACTGAAGCTTTGCACATCCCTAAAAGTTAGTACACTTAATATAGAAACTTTAAAATCCTTTAACTGTTTACTCTTTTGTCTTTTGCAGCTTCTGCACTGTGTGCCATTATTCTTTGTTATTTGTTACCACTTTAGCATAGTGATGTACTTTCAGATGTACTGTTCCTAATGGTATTTTATGGTTTGTATCTGCATTTACATTTATTAAACCAATGCCGCTTCATGGGTTTAATTCAGGTCAGGATTTGAAATAAAACAAGTGAAATTCTGTTTTTCAGTGTTAAACGTGTGGAGTGAAACCCTGAAACTTTTGTCGACTGCCATTAAAGTAAAATATTATTATTATTATTTGATGCTCCAGAGACAGTGGTACATCACTATGACACAGAACTTAGATGGGACAGCACTAGAAATGCATATGCCCTACAATAGCTGGTAAATTAGCTCTTAAAAGATTAAAACCTGACTTATAGGTCACATGTGAAGTTTGAAGAAATAATATTAATTTTCTAAGAGTAAGTTATTACAGTACAATAAACACCTATTTCTAATTTACAACTTAAGAGAAATTGAACAAGAAAATATCCTTCAAGGGCTTGCATCCCAAAATAATTATTGTAACAGGAAGCTTTGTGGATCTCTGTTTTAGGGACATTATGTCTCAAATCCCTCTGAATGAGGTGTATTTTCCAAAAATATTTACTGGAAAGATGAATGCAAATAGGTAAACAATTTTATAATATAAGAAATAAAAATATGATAAAATACATTCTCTCACAAAGTTAATTTAAATGTAATGGTGGTTCTTGTATTAGAGTACAATGTTGGTTTAATATTACTTTGGACAGAAAGACTACTTGTTTTCCATGTATATTTCCTTGAAATAAGATGCAACTACATAGGGTAAGGTTCAAAATTATTCATTTTTTCTATCCTGTGGGATGAACTTTAAATCAAAATCACATAGTAATTGATGGTTAATTTGGGTGCAATAATATTGCAATGCATTTTACTCTTGTTTAATTATGTAAACAAAGTAAATTATTCCTAAAAGAAATCACTGTAATAGAACTACATATTACAGAAAATATGTTCATACAGGTTAATGATCTTGATCATGGAAGCTAACTGAATACACAGTTATACAATGCTTATAGGTCTCTCAGGCAGAGAAAGTGTTCATGAAAAATTCAAGGATAATTGCAATGGAAATTAAAGTGTTTACTATTTTTAAAAATGTAACAGTCTACAGTCTAGTGTAGAAATCAGCACTACTGTTTTTCACCTGTACTGGGAAAGTGCTTTAGTTCTTTTATCACCCTAATGTGATAAAAAAAATGGTTCAATACCTATCACCCACCTATTCCTTTGTGTCTTCCCTGCAATGTCCAAAGTGGCACCACCTAATAATTAATGTAGCTGTTGTGGTATTATTTGGGATGTATATGCCTTACACTCAAAACTGACCTCAGATCACTAACTTGTGAGGAATAATTCAATGAATAATCGAGTTCCGTATTTTTTTGCATACAACATGAGATTCAATATATTACACACCTTGTGTTTGAATTTGAAAAAACAAGATCTTTCCTTGTAGTGAGTAACTAGGCACCAGCAGCTAGGGAGCCAGGCCTGTTTAGTGTTCTGTCCCATGATTTGCTCCCTATAGATTTTACTATTGGTTTCATCCAACAAGCAGCAAAATCTGCTTATCGTATTGCTAATGGTCACTTCCATTTCCAGCAGCTATTTGGGGGGAAAATTTTGTGGGATGTATGTGAAAAAATATGAAAATTACTATTGACTTAAGAGAGAGGTTGGAGGTGTCAAATCTTGATTTTATGTCTGCTACACAGTGGTCATGTTTACACAAGTTGCTGAGTGCACGGTATGTTGTTACTATGTGCAGCAGCATTGTGTGGCACAAAATGTGATGTAACACTACTGCACAATAGTAATGAGCTACTGTGCAGTCAGTCTCTCCTAAAAGCTGTTCGGCGATACTACTACGCAGTAACTTTGGTTGCTGTGCAGCCATTTAGTACATGCTTATACAAGTACTAAATGACTGTGCAGTAACAATTGCGCAGTCAGTGTCTCATGTAGATGTGGCCAATAAGATTTAATTAGGAGAAAAAATGTGATTTATAATGAAATGAAATTGCTTGCTCATTGAATTCTTGCAAAAGGTACAAATTGCCAAAATAGGGACTAATTCCCATTGAAATTCCAAACAAGAATGTTTTAAAGCACATATACAGTTTAAAAACAGCTCTGTTAAGAATATCTTTGCCTGCACTTAAAAATAACTTAACATTTTGGTTTAACTGCTCGCTGTGAGCTACTTGGGTCAGATTCATGCTTCGTGTAAGCAGAAATAGTTTCACTGAAGTCACTTGAAGCAGTACGGTTCAGTGAAATGGACAGGAATTCAGAGGCCTGGGTTTCCATCGTACCAGCTACCTGTTGCGTAACTTTGGATAAATTATTCCACTCTTCTGTATTTTTACCTTTCCCCTTTCCAATGCTAACTATTAAGGCTACAAGCTTGTTGGGAACAGGGACTCTCTCGCTTTCTGTATGTATACTGTCTTACATAATGGAACCATTATCTTAGCAGAGGCTTTTATGTGTTACTATAATACTGATAACAGTTATGTACAAAAAAAGAGCTACATTAAAAGCAGGCAGAGCTCAGGACAGAGATTTCTCTGGACTCAGTTTCTGTGACTTGAGATGAGGAATTTCAGGGAAAATCCTGCTTAACCCTTTCATTCCAATAAAAGGCTGCACCACGTCTTTCTGAAACTGAGCACATAAGATTAAGATTCGTCCTGAAACAGCAACCCAATAAGAAAAGGCGAACCCAAATTGTTAATTTTTGCTAAAATCTTAAGTGATTGAAAATAGTCTTATTATGAAATTTATAAGGTGGCCTTGGCCAAAAGCAATACTACCACTTGTATCCCAGGTGAGTGCTTTAACCACTACTGTTGTTATATAAAGAATAGAAAAAAGATGGCTTACTTGGACCGCAAGATAAGATTGTGCATCTTGATCCCGCAGATGTTACAGGTAGGCACCCAAATATGGGTGAGATTTCAGACACTCTCTTGATCATTTCCTATTGGCTAGCTTAGCTGTTAGCTGTTGTAAATCCCATTCCTAGACACCAAACTCTGCCTTATGTAGTGCTTAATTTGGGCTTGTAAATGCCACACTGAGGAGCTGGAAGCCCAAAAGGTAAGAATGGGAATGATCAGTGTTGCTATGCCTGTGTCTTAGGAAAATGTTTTCCTCAAATCAACAGCAGACCAGATTCTATTTTTTTTTTGTTACTAAGCAGACAACAAAACAAAACAAAAACATCCACCAAACAAAAAAATAGAGCTCTAATGGCCATTACATGCATAACTTCACCAACAACTATTGTACAAGCCTTTATGAGAAGTAAAGCAGTAAAATAAATTCTACGGGTCTATTAGGAGACATTTGGAGCTTTTGAGAGCATTTTACTCTTATTGACAAAAACTGCCTAAAAATGTGGATTATATTTCACCCACATACCCATCAAAGTTTCCTTCACAAAGATTCATTGGGGAAATAAAGTATAAGCTAAGGAAATTAACCTAATATCCACACAATAGCACTTAAAAGCAATGTAGAACTATTTAATGACAAAACATATATTCCCATATACACGCACAGTGTCTAAGAGGCAAATGAATTAGCCAGCTCTTTGCTATTAGAGTATTATGCTGATATTGGCAATTCTCATTTGTTCTGAATTTAAAATTCCCAAATGCGATATAAGATAAAATGTTAGATAGCCAAACCTAGCACTATTAGAAGTGGGCAGAATAATTATCATTAGGTTTACACTGAATATCTTAGATACAGTTAGATTTGAACAGTTCAGTAAGAGCCAACCTTTTTGGCAAGTGTGCTACAAATTAGCCTTAAGTGCCACTCCGATCCTTTTCCTTACCCGATCTGCTGTTCAGTTTTCTTCCCCCTGCCCTGTGCTCCTTGACTAAACTGCTGCTTTCTTGCACTTTGTTCCCTGCCTGATCTGATGCTCAGCTTTCTGCTCCCTGCCCTATCTGTTACTATCCCCTCCCCTAACACTCGTGTGCCACACACAATGGCTGCCTACACCACTTGTGGCACTCATGCTGCAGGTTAGTCAACCTGGAGTTGTTTGACTAAGTACAGACAGTCAAAAAGCCTGAGGCTGAATTGATTCAATCTTTGCAGGTTAGTATAAGCTGCGTAGATTGAACCGATAAGTAAGTTAACAGACGTTCATTTATGATTCCAGAAATGCAGCCACATGCCTGCAGTGGTCCAGGCCAGAAACCAGGGGGGTAGGGGGGAGAGGGAAGGTGTTAGAGCAAGTATTTGTTCTCAGCATTTGTAAAGCTTGTTTTTTATGGTCACATAAACCTTTGAACTAGGGTATATTTTCCATTTTCTTTTTCATAGTGCACAGCAAAAAGGGTCCCAACCCTCACTGTACCTGCTGTAATACAGTAAATGCCTTGTTATCCACCATTTTGCTAAATGGCATTTCTATTAACCAGAATTGCTGGCTGGCTGCCCGAAGAAGGGAGGAGGGGGAGAGGGAGGAGTTCACATGGCCACCACCTCTACCACCCACCACCCTATGCAGCTGCCGTTCCACATACAGATGCTGCCTTTTTTTTTTTTGACTACACAGTAAATTAAACCTGAAATTTCAAATTCACGGTTTCCACTAAACACATTTCAGATAGAAGTAGGGCTAAAAGGCACCTCCAGAGGTCATCTAGTTCTGAGGCAGGATCATTCCTATCCAAACCATGCTATACAACTATCATCTAAACTCTACATAAGATGACCTTGAACCCTGTTCTAACTAATCATTCAGTTCTAACCAATATATAATGGACGTATTATTGATGTACAAAATAAAAAGTAGTAAAAGAAATACTGTAGAAGAGCTACATCATTCCAAACCAATCATTGTCTCAGACTATGACAAATCTCCTGACTACAACCATAGAAGCAATTGACAGATTGCTGGTGACAGATTTCCTTGAAGGTGTACATCCTATAGTTGAGAAAGAAATCATTTGTGGGGCTGCAAAGAGCTAATACGTCACTCAGTGATACCTCAGCACTTTTAGCTGTAAAGTGGCGGCACTCATTTTAATTTTAAATAAATGTTTTCTCAATAGCCAATTTTGTAGAAATTTATCTTGCTCAAATTCCCTATCATAGAAGCACCTTGAGAAACATGGCTTGAAAGAAAGGAGCTTGGAAATGACTAGCTTGTCTGTGTACAAGGTAAGCCTTCTTTATTGCTAATGACAAATTTGGGAAACAAAAAGGAGTTCCTTTTAGACTTCAGAAAACGTGCTATGGAATTGATTTGGGTTTAATTTTGATCTGTTTAGGCCTAGTTGCTGAATGGGTCAGGCTGTCCTTCAGATTAGTCATTAGTGTGTGAACTGGTTTATAGGCAAACTCTTAAGTCAGTTATATAGTTCTTCAACAGGCCACTTACTGGGTTGCATGCAAATCATGTGTGCTGGTTATAACCTAAATTAGTGTTCTTGTAAAGGCTAGCTCCCACATAACATGTTCTAGCAAAAATAGCAAGGTGCTACTGCAGCCAGGAGTGTCACAGGTAAAATGTTGGGGGTAATAACTTTCTTCTACTTGGTGCTGGTGTCGCCTTATCTGTAATACTGTGTCTAGCTTTCGCAGCACGCTTAGGGCAGATGGAAACTAACTGGAGACAGCTAAGAGAAGTGTCACAAGAATAAAGGGCCTATAAGGAAAGGTTAAAGAAACTGGGTGGATTTAATTTATAAAAGCAAAAACTGGAAGGAGACATACTTAGATCTTCCAACATGCAAAAGATTATTATAAAGGGGACAGTAATGTGTCAACATTCTCTATGTTCACTGAGACTATAACAGGAAGAAAATGAGCCAGTCTTTAGCAAAGAAGATTTAGGTTAGACATTGGTTAAAACTATAAGGACAAGAATCCCAGCCAAAAGAATTGGCATCACTGTCTTTGGGAAGTTTTTAAAGAAGATTAGATCAACATCAGTCAGGAAATATCTACTAGATATAGTCAAGGCTGTCGGGGGGGGGGGGGG
>NW_017729029.1:77658509-77662265 GCF_001723915.1 Gavialis gangeticus | reverse complement strand
GGGGGGGGGGGGGACTGGGTGACTGCCCTGGGCCCTGCACTTTGGGGGGCCCCATGGAGCCAGGCAGAGCGGCTGCAGTGACTCTGTACTGCTGCCACTGGCGGCTTCGCATCTGGCCACTCAGCACCACTCCCCCTCCCCTGCCGAATCCACCGCTGGCTTCTTTATTTCTTCAATTTCCCCTGGGCCCCGCACCCTGCTCGGGTCATCTGTGGGTATATTTGATCCTGCCTCATGGCAGGGGGATTGACATCAATGATCTCTGCCTTCAGGCTCTACATTTCTGTCATAATTTCAGGATCTACAATGTAAACTTCCACTGCCAGCTGTTGGGATGAATTATTTTTCTATTTTTATTCTCAAGAGCATTCAAACAGACCTTTAGCATCTCAAGTTGTTTATGCAGAGTTGGGTTTATTCATATTAGATAAGGCTTGCAAGCATAGCTAAAAGCATTCTTGAAAATAAATAAGTGACATAAGGCATTATTTTTTGTCAATGTTACTTCATCTGTACCAGAGCTTTTGTTAATATGATGACGGTTAGGCAGGATGTGATTTTCCTCACTCTTACTCAACACAGCTATGCCAGCAAACCTTTTAAGTGTAGGCATGGCCTTGCTCTTCATCCAGTGCCCTGCTGTGCAAAGATGTGCTGCTCTCATCTTGGGATTTGGACCCCTGTAGTTAAACAAAAGAAATCTTGGATCTTAATTCAAGAGATTATCAATACAGGCACATCAAAGAGTCACTGTTACTTTATGAAGTGCTGCAAATTGTAGAAGTACTGGTTATCACAAAGCTTACCTCATGAGCCCAAAACACAAAGCAAAGAGATCAGCAGAATTCAAACCGGGGCTGTCCCTTGTCTTTGGCATTAACATATTTTTTTTAATTTATTTTAATTTTTTAATTTTTTTGCTTTTAGAAAGACTCTGCATTCAACCATCAAATTTGTTCTGCTGAGCAGGGGAGACAAAGGAATTTTGAAAGGCCATGGATAGTGTGGACTTTCACATGTTGCAAATGAAACTTTTGAACACATGACAAAGGGGACTAAAAGGGTGTCAACCATGTCTGTTTTCCTGCTAAGAAAGACACACCCTGTAATAGATTACTCACAGATGCCATGGGGTGAGGCCTGAGCTGAAATATGTGCCCTGCAGGAGCCAGTGGTACTCAACACTTGTAAACATCAGAGTAGCCATGTAGGGTGCCTAATATAGAAGTAGGTGCCTATTTTGAGGCACCCATTTTGCAAAATGTTGACTTCAAACTGGATATGTTGGAAACCAATGTGGGCCAAACTTTTTAACACCACACCCACAACAAATTAGCTCTGCACCATCCTCAAGTGCCACCAGGAGCTCCTTCACTTGTGGGATTTGCTGCTCTGCTTTCTGCTTGCTCTGGCTCTGCTTTTGGCTATTTGCCCTGTGATCCCTGCTTCATCTTCTTTCTGTTGCCTGCCCTGTCTGCTGCTGATCTGCCACGCACACAGGCTTCCCATGCCACTTGTGGCACTCATGCTGCAGGTTGGTCACTTCTGATGTAAACAGTATTTAGAACAGTGTTGATGCACACTGGAATCATGCTCCTGGTACCTGCTTATAACATAGAACACTTATAACATGAATATTAGTAGAGCAGGTCAGTTCTCTGCTTAGAAAAGTGTGTATGTGTATGTGTACATATACAAGCCCCACTACGAGTGAGAGACAGAGAGCGAGGAAAAAAAACTTCAAAGGCTGTAGTTGTATCCTGAAGCAGAACGAGAACATTTTCAAAATCCTGAAACGTTCACAGGAATGGAAAACTGTTTCCCTCCCAGCTCTAGGTATTGACAGCACTAATAATAAAAGAAAGATAATCTGAGCAGGATGAAAGAGAAACAGAAATAAGAGGAATAAATATGGCAATTTAGAAGGAGAGAGAGAGAACTATTCTGACTTTTCAAGGTTAAAGTATTTTCAGCCTAGTCCATTCTTGAAAGCACACTGTATCAAAATGCAACATAATATCAGAAATAAATTAAGAAAACAAAATAAATAATGTATACCATCAATATGCAAAGGGAAAAAAACCCAAAGTTCTTAATAATGTAAGAGAGACCAGGCTGTGCATAAAGAGATACCATATATTTGAAATACAAAGACAAATACAAAGACAGAATTATACAAAGAGACAAATCAAAAGCTGTTAGAAAAGTAAAACACAAGTGGTGAAATATAAATTTTCATTTCCACCTGGAAGAAATTTTTACAAACTTTGCACTCTCCTATGCCTGAGGAAGGGTGCGTGTGCCTAAAAGTTTGCAAGTAAAGAAAAAATTTTTGCAACTATCTAGTTGGTCTAATAATAGATATCGCCTCCCCAAGAGTTCTGATTACTTTCGTCTGCAGACCAACATGGCTACAACCTCTATCCCTAAAAAGGAAATGGTAATTTTACAGTAAATAGAGGCCCTAGGAGATTAGTTTTAAGATTTAATATACTTCCAAACTGAATTAAAAATGGTTATCAGGTACAGACAGCTTTTCTAATACTTTCTGGGTCAATAAGGGAAGGCTGGTATATATATTTTGGCACTATCAACACAAACCTAGCCCTGTAAGCCTACTCACTTAGTGTTTCCGATTTGGAAAGGCTCTCATTTTTAGCAGTCCTTTTCTGCACCTATAGATGGAACATTTCAATCCTATATTAAACAACTTGGCACCTGCTGTCTCTGCCACATTCCCTTAACAAACATTAGCAGCTGCATATCCCAGATACTCTGGCTATAGAAGAGAAACTTCTTCCTTCACTCCTTCAGAAATTGGAAGCATATAAACCAGCATTTTCTAAACTATAACAGGATATCCTCTAACAAATTCAGCCATTGTGCAGCCAGAAGAAAAATTTTCTAGTCCCATCTCCTGGAAAAGTTTCCAACAGTTTTAATTATTCATTCCCTTCCCACTCAGTTTCTTCCCTGATTTTTTTTCCCCTTTAGTATCTTGTTGCCTTTGAGTATTCATATGATTTCCCACATCAGACATTTCAAATAAACTCACAAACATTGACCAAGCCTCCTGACATGTCAGTGACAGGGATTTTTGTCCACATTTTACAGATGGGGAAACTACAGCACAGAATTTTAAATTATTTATTCAAAGTCAAGACAAAGAACAGATAACCAAGATAAAAACTCAAGGACCAAGGACCATAATTCTCATGATCTGCTTGAATTGTCCTTAGTGCTGTATCTCACCTAGCATTTACCAACACTGGTTATGTAAGGCTACCACAAATATTCTGCTCGGCATGGGGTTATTATAGAGGAGTAATAGGAAGGTGATGCAACAGTGCAAAGGATCCTGAGTCAGATTCAAAAGAACTGAAAGTTTAAGCCAAGCAATTGGGCAGGATTATTACCTGGTTCTGGATGAAAAAAAGGATGGGACAAGCATTGAGCAAAGTGTACCTTGGGAGAGAAAGAGCTGCTCAGCTGGGTAGCAAAAGAGAAGGAAAACAACAAATATGGCTTATAGTGAAAGCTCCATATGAGCTGAATAATAACATGCTTCAATATTTTCAAGGCACTGCACACAGGCTTTTCTAAATAGATTTCCACCATCTGGATCATTGCCCCCATTTCTGGGCTTAGTTTTGGCATGTACAAGATGGTATCTAGCCAAAATAGCTGTTAGATGTTTGGAAGTAAATCTCGGCAAATGATTGAGGGGATGAGAATGTAGGCGGGGGGGGGGGGGGG